>NW_022475068.1:92853-262528 GCF_009193445.1 Aspergillus pseudotamarii | reverse complement strand
AATTAATTCTTTCTTTTAATTTTTTAATATTTAAATATATTTTATATATCTATCTATTAGTCTCTGGATTAACTATATCCAGATATATTATTTTGTCTATTCTATTATTAGAAAATAGTATTATACTGTCTTTATTTATTTTTTAAATTTTTACAGCTGATACTTAAAATATAATAAAAATTATACTACTCTTATCTATCTCTGTATTTCCCCTTTAGCTTAATCTTGTACAGATATAATAGTGGAAATAGATTATTCAGTATTCTATTGAATCCGAGAAATTGGTAGTCTTTAAGACTTGGTAAGATCAGTCTCCCTTTATATATAGATAAAAAGAGATAGATAAGATCTGATTAAGATAAAATACTAAGAAGTAAAAATTATCTATTTAAAATAATTTTTCTTAGAGTATTAAGTTTTTAAGTAGTAATTTAAAGATTTTCTATATTTACTGCTTATATAGTCTTATTTATCTATTAATTAATAGTTCAGGAACAAGCTTAATAAGTTATTACTAAAGAAAAAGTTATAAGAAAAAAGTCTCTTTAATAGACTCTAAATAAATAATTAATAAGATAATACTTTATAAATTAATAAAATTAATTATTAAAATTATAGTCTGATTATTTTTGGCTGTATTAATATATATTATCTATAAAAAAATAATTCTATTATCTATAGTAATTAAGAATTTCTTGACTAAACTCTTCAATTTATTATTATCTATCGACTACTATTTTAAACAGTAGAGTATACCCAGTTTAAATAAATAATTACTTTTATTACTATCTCTTTATTATATTAGTACTATCTTTATTTTTTAAATTATATATAGATTAGAGAAAGATTAATAACTCTATTAAATAAAATATATACTTGACTACTTTTCTAATTATCTAATAATACAAAGATCTCGTTTATAATTAACTACTAGATTAGCTTTAATTAGAAAGTCTTTCTAGTAATAATAGATTATTTTCTAATCAGAGATATAGAATACTATAAGATTCTGTTAGACTTTTAACCAGTTTCTAATACTTATAAAAATAAGTTACTAACTAGTATTATACTAGAAGTTCTGTATCAGTATAATCTAGTATACCGGATACTTGGAATTATAATCAATAATATAAATAATAATAGAATAATATTCTCTATATTTATTATAAAGTTTAAGATATAGTTACTCTAGCTTTAAAATATACTTATTAATTATAAGCTATTAAATATTATTAAAATTTAGTATTATATTCTCTGTCTTGTCTATATAATTCAGCTTACTATAATAATCTTACTTTAGAAGCTTTATTTTAAGATATTTAATAATAAAATTGAATATAATTAGAAAAATAGAGAAGAGACTTTGACAGCTTATTAAGATATTATATAAATAATTAAAAAGATTAGTTATCTAAAGCTTCTGATTAGAGTCTTAAAAATCTCTATAAAAGATTTCTATAGAACTCTTCTATATCTATAGTTATAGAGTACTCTGAAAAAGCCTTTTACAGAACACTTCTATAGATATAGAGTATTCTGAAAAAGTCTTTTACAGAATACTTCTATAGATATAGAGTATTCTAAAAAAGTCTTTTACAGAACACTTCTATAGATATAGAGTATTCTGAAAAAGTCTTTTTTAGAATACTCTATATTACTAGCAGCTATTCTAATTTATTTTTAGATTCGGAAAATTGGAAAATTTATTAATACCAGTTCTTAATATTGGAAACAATTCCAATTCTCTTAGAGACTTGATACTGGATTAGTAATTTTTTTATTTCTTGATTATAAGACTCGATAGAACTTAATCTATCTGATAATATACTATACTCTGAAACTTTGTTAGTCTATTAAAAGCTTTATCCAGTTTTAAAATAGTAATAATATCTCTTATCTTTAGTCTATATCTGTAAAATAGAGACAGTTTAAATATTTAATAGAGCTTCTATTTCTATTCTATCTATTTATAATCTATCTCTTGGATAACCAAGAGTTCACTGTATATAAAATATATAATATCTATAATAATCTATTTAATTATCTGGATATATTAATTAATTGTCTTATAAGAAAGCGAGTACTCTGGAAATAATAAATTCTTGATAGTCTTAGAAAAGTTTATTAAAAACTTTAAAAATATTATTAGTAAATCTATTAGACTGAGAACTATATTTATATAATTATAATAATCTTGGATTTAATATTAAAGTTTAAAATATTTAAAAAGAGTCCCTGACTTAATAATAATATAGACTAGTCCTGTAAGTATTGACAGGTCTTTAAAAAGATATATAATTACTACTATTATTATAATTTTAATATTAATATACAGTCGGCAGTCTTAGATCTGATTTTAAGTCTCGATAAAATCTTTTTCTATTATTTTAAATAGTAGAAGTAGTTATTTTTCTCGAAGATATATAAAAAACTTAAGATCTATTTTAATCTTGAGAATATATTACTCTTGTTTTTCTACTTTACAATATTAACTAGTCTTTAATTTAGGTATAACTGGTCTAACTGATATTCTTATCTACTAGAAATTCTGCTGTAATAACTTTTCTATTTTTTATTATATAGTACAGGATTTTCTAGCTGTTATAATTAATAATATTAGAGTTAAATATTTATTTAATAGTACTTAAGATATTTACTATTACTACTGAAATTGTTTATATTTTGATATAATTGAAACAACTATATTTTAGATATATATAGACCGATTTATAATTTATAAAAAGTTTAAAAATATCTTGGACAATATAAATCCAGAGAATATAGCTTTTTCAGTTAAAAATAAATAGAATAATAATATAGAAAATATAATCTATATTAGTAATATAAAGAATATAAATAATCTTAAGAATAGCTTAAAGCCGGAGAATAGTTCTATATTAATTAATTAAAATATAGAATCTTTACTACCTGTTTTTAATTTTATATATACCCAAGAGTAGATAGATACTTATATATCTTATAGTTTATAATATTACAATCAATATCCAGAGCAGTATAAAGAATAGTATTATATAGATTTTTATCTATAGTTATAATCTAGAAAACTTGTTTTTTGAATTATCTAACTATATCTAATATAATAACTATTAATTATAACTGGTAATAACTCTGTATATAAAATAAATTGAAAGAAATATAATAAATACTATAAAATTATTAGTAATTAATTATAGATTAATTTACAGTTATTAATCTAATTACTATAATCTAATCTATTCTGGCCTACAGTTAACTGCGGTTAAGAGATTGATTAACCTTAATCTAATCTAATCGGTGTCGGTTAAGGAATTTTATACCTTAACCTAACCGAGGCCGGTTAGGTTAGGTTATGGCTAGGTTACGGCGGTTAGGTTATGCCACTCTACTAGTAGCTGGTTGTAAGAACGGGGCAAAGATTACTACTTTTTGGATTTCATCTAATGCACTAATCGGAATCACGGCGTAGATTTGTTTACCTAGGATCTTCTTAACATGCTTCTAAAGGGTGCTTGTATTCGGTAATAGTGACATATTGATCACTCACCATACTTTGCATCGGTCCGCAGTTCAGTGAGTATATGTATTAACTTATGTCTTATCAGCTAACAGGATATTGCTATTTTATGGTGTTTAATATCTATTTGTGTTTTGTTAAATCTTTGCTGTGGCCAATTTAATGGTAATATCCTAATATAAGTATTATTTTTTTTAGGTTGATCATCAGTGCCTAGACTAGACACTAGTGCTATCAAACACATTAACATTAAGGGGTAGAATCGCGGTGCTTCATATATATACATCGTTCATATTCTACCACTATGGACTAGTGCAGGAGCCCGCTCGTCATTGTCCCTTGCGGAGCCTTTAGGTATTGTTAGGGTATTTCGGGATTACCCGCAAATGGGGTTGCCATTGGGCCTAGGGTAGAAGACCGCAATGATTGATATCAATTATTCTCAAAATCGGGTTGACCCACAAACATATCATGATAACTAGTACCAGCCGTGTTGTATGGTTTTCGGTAGGCTTCATCTATATCATCCCTGAGTCTTAACGATGACTGTTGCATGGATCACTAAGGTTAAGCTATATGTTGTATCCCCCTTCGTACAAGTTCAATGTTTTCTTGAACCGTACATGGTCGCAATCGTACTTCCGTCAGATGATTCCCCAAGAGCCCGACATATTCTACCTTAAGTCTCCTCTACCAGAAAACAGCTTTAACCCAGGCTCGCTAATCGAACTATCCCATCACCGGATGTAAATATCATGTGTTTGTTGTTTGATACAAATATAGATCCTGGGACAAAACTTATATGTAAACAGGTTTGCATATGGTTTCTTTTCAACAATATTCCAAAGTCGAATAACTCTACTTTGTGTATTCAATTAAGGTATTTTGCCACTAGAGACGAATGTACCGTTCCAGGATTTACTTTCTACTGAGAATGAATGTTGCTCTAGCCCCCATGCAATATACCAAGTACTGGTGGTGATGGCCATCTATGCCGACCTAGGTCTTGTGGATGAAAGCTGAATTGTTCCATCTTCGTTATTGCCTGGATCTTATACATCGCGCTAGAAGGTCATCCCGCTGCCTTAATCCTTTGAAGGCTTAGCATGACTTGTTAAACTCGACTTGCTTCGAATACACTACCGAAGGATGTCTTCCAGGAGGTCATTTGGACTTTCTTTGGCTGCTGAAACATGAGAATAGACACTAGAGGTAGTTAAAGATTCCCTTCACCTAATTGATAGCCAGCAGCGAACCGGAAGAAAGTTCACTAACCTTACTAGTCTTGCCAATTATACAGACACAAAATTCTAGACACGATTGACCATGTTCCAAATTGCGGGGCAAGTTACCATGCTCATATGAAGGGAAAGGCAGATAGCAAACTATGTAAGGTCTCCGATGACCATCCTTCACTCTACTGAGTTGTTGACCTCTGAATACCTTAGTTCTTTCCACGGTATTGGTAAATGAAGGTTTCGGAACCACCAGGTTAGGGCCGCTGTCCACTATTCCTTGCATGTAACCTTGGACGCTAGCCCTGGCTTTTATACAACTACAGTGGCTTCTATGTTACGTAAATTCTCTCACTCCACATTGGCAAGCAGAGCACAATCCACATCATCCCTTGTTATCGTTCTCATAGCTACCTGATGAAAATTCTTACATCACCAAAACAGGACCGTGTCGTTTTTCTGTAGACATTGCACAACATATCCAGATGTCGCCTATGCAGCAGGTATTCGGACGCTGAGCTATTCGGCGCCACATGATGCGGAAGATGTGGGGTAAAATATGGATAGTTGATTATCTGCAACGTTTGGGTATTCATACATACGCGTAGAGGGAATCTAGACCAGATATCAGCATTTGATAGCTTGGGATACGTGCTTATTGGGGTTTTCCAGTACAGATAGGCTCAAGTCCAATTGGGCAAAATGCGGACCAAAAAAAAAAGGCATCAACTTAGAAGAGCATGCTTTCGTAGTACTGTTCAGGGTTATGATAATATATTCGCATTGATAGAGGCAGTATTAGAGCAGACAGAAGGGGATCGTCATTGAATGTCAGCCTATGCATCCACACTCATTTGGTAAATATACTTCCCGTTGAACTACACGAGTCCCAAACTGTAGTCAAGGACTAAGCCAATTGGAATATTCGGAACCTGATCAACGGGCCACGCAAGACACCGAGATCACCGACCTAGAGTAAGAGCAATATCGACCATTAAGTATATATATCTGCTTCTTTTCCCCGTTCATGGATCTCTTAACTTGGTTATCAAAGATTTCATTTCACTGCCCGAGTAACCATAATCCTCAGTATTATCCAATCTTTGCTATACAACCCTCCCCCATAACACGTGACAATGGTCGACGCAGCTTTCTTCCAGGAGAACATTGAGTGGCCTACGTCTTCTCTGGGAGACGTTACGCACGTATCAAATGGACTCCCTATATCGGGGAAGAAAAGATAACATGGGGTCTATCAAAGATCTCCGAGTACTGGTCATCCGTTACCAAGGCAGGATTTGGGACTGTTGAAGCCTTCATCCCATTCGAACCGAATTCTACTTCTTTTTTGATGGTCGTGTCGCCCGTGTCAAGTTCACAGCAGGACATGACGATGCCATTACTAAAGGACCTCTCAAGATCACCGAAAAATGGAAGGGTCTTTCCAGTGTTGGCTTCAATACTATCGACGTCGCAGTATCTGTTCCGGGTCAGAAGAACGAAGCCTATCTTTGCGAGGGAGCAAAATATGTCAGGGTCGATGGGAAGAATGATAAGATCATGTATGGCCCTGCAAACCTGGCTGATGAATGGCCGGGACTTATGAACGCTGACTTTGATTCGGTCGACGCCGTCATCACTGTGTCAACCGCTAAGGTCGACGGGGGGACTTAATCTTTCAAAGGATCGCAGGATGCGAGAATCCAGGTTGTCCGTAGTGCTGCGGACAAATTGACTTGGGGACCATACCCGACTGCGGATTGTTGGAAGACCTTCAACTGGATCTAAGTGGCTCATTTATGCTGGCAGTGTGTGAAGTCTGAAGAGGGATGTGCTTGTCGAGCGGGGGATTACAAAGTAGTGCGGCAAAGTCTAGCCAGCTTAGTATGAGCTTTAGGAGAAATAGATCACCATGATGATTGCAACACAATACAATTCTACCGCCTTGTAAATAAGGAATATGTATATTCTGAAAAGGCTTTGGTTTTGCAACCATATTCCGCTATTACTATGTTCTATAAACACAGAGGAGGTGGGGGCACTATGGCTAATGCAAGAGCGAAGTTGTCGGAAACGATGGTGAAGTCTGGAGATTGAAGAAAGCAGCTCCAATGTATTATTGGGTATCATTAAGTGAGGGGGGAACAAAAAATGGCATAGCTAAGCATCACATGGTCTCCCATAACAATAAGTATCCCTGGAAGTGATCCAAGGCCGCTGGAACATTTGCGGTCTCAAGCACCAGGACATCTTCAGCACTGGGGATCTTGTATTCTCATATCACGCAGAACCGAAATCTGTCCTACGGGGGCGACCTCGTAGTGCATTCATAGCTAGCGATCTCTTCTAGCAATTTCTTCCTCATACAGACCGACGCATATTCCAACGTCGGTTTACCCCAGGCCTCTGCCCAATCCTCCAACCGTATCTCGTTGTCGTATTCATCTTCGTCAATGCAATATTGATTGATTTCCAGTTCACCACGCTTAGCAAGTGAAAGGCATTCCCGGAGGAACTGGGACATGGTATATCTTTCGCGTGTGCCTAGAGTCACAGAGTTGATTCCGAAAGAAGACAGACTTCTAACACGTGTCCAATAAGGCATTTTGTGTATGTGGAAGTCTTCCGAGTCAGAAGTTTACTTTGGTTTTCTTATTATCGCAGATTTGTGATGATTCGTCCATATAACTCGAGATTGTATGGCTTGATCAAGTAAATCTTTGAAAACATATAAGAAAGGTAGACGGTAAGCAGAATTTTGGAAGATGGTATGGGCTCAACGAAGTTGAGGCATGGAATGTTATTTATGCCTATACCGAGCTGTAATCCTAGGTAAATGGGAGCTTCAGAAGCGCTTGCTAGTCATGGAGAACTCCTGGAATATGTAGATGTAACTTTTTTCACCCAAATACATAACACTTGCGGGTTCCATAGCCTGGCTCTAGAAGTTAGCTCCTTCGGGATTTTCACCTAGGCGAAGCGGAATTTATAGATTCGCCACAATTTCGAAGGCTTTGTCCACTACTATATTTACATAATTATGGAGAGTACCTGGTACAATAGGCACTCATCTTGTGTTTAGTTTCCTAATCCAAGGAGCATGAAGTGTGTCCGACCTCAAAGCGGGCTATATCCGGGCTATGTGTATCCGTACAGTGTCACAGAGGTCGGTATATACAGGCATGGGAATCGGTAGCAGGTCTGTGCCACTCTGGGGTCTTGCCCTTGTCCAATTTCCGATACAAAAGAAGGAAGTTTCCGTCGGAAGCGAGTTTAGCCTGGGGTACACTCTTGAAACTGCTCCATATAGGCGGAGGAATTCCACTGGAATACTGCTGGTCTAACACCAAGTTTCTAAAATGGGGCCTTCCGGAGTTTTGTACAATGATAATCAAAACTGCTATCATCTGGCTCTTATGCCGTGTCTTACCCACACATTTGGATTTAAACAAAGAGACCTTCTCTAAACGGCCATTATGTTCATGGAATATATCAGGAACCACAATGGACTTCTGAAACCAAGCCTTTTTCAAGCGTATATCTACTTGGTTTTGCCGAGACCGTATGAGCAGGCTACATTGCGAAGGAAGGACAAAACTGGTAAATAGGGGTGGGTTAATCAGTTTGGGGTCGTGGGTCGGGGTCGGGTATCTTGGAAAACAGGTGTAGAGACATGTTTGTCCATCACAGCTAAGGAGAAAGCCAAGACTAGATGCAGGGTACTTGGTATTATACATATGTATAATACGAGATCTGGATATTGTCAGAGAGATGCAACTGAAATACCTCTACACGAAGATACTAAAGAATAAGGAGGCCCGCAGATTGTTCAAGGCGCAGTATAGAGTAAGCGGGTTGGATACAGGCAGGTATCTTCCTCTGATGATCCCTATTACTGGGTTCTTGATCCCATTTTCGTCTTCCTTTCGTTTTGCGTTCCTATCGTCAGCCCAGCATATTTTGCAAATATTGAACTAAAGTGAAGCATCCAGGCTGTAGTCCTCCCTGCGCAGGGGTCAGAGGTCAAGTAAAACATTCTCTATATGGTAGGATTGATAGAAAACCTGCTATAACAGTGCCCGAGGATAGGTCTGTTGCACAGAATAACGATAATTGCGCAACGCCCCATGCCCTTCACGCAATACTTTATAGTGCGCTGTTAGTGGCAGAGATATGTATTACGTATCCTTGTATGTGTTTAGGGCATACCATTCAACATAAGTGGGTGAGATTGTCTACTTGGCATTTGTCTGGATAGCGACATCAAAACCAAATGTTATAGGGCTACCATACACGCTGGGAGGGATTTACGCTTGACACTGGTTCTTCTTGGGGCCTTAGTGGCCTTTTTTATTTTTCTGGATTTCAATCAGTTCCGGAGATAGTAATATCAGTACATAAGAGTAACCATTCACCCACAATTCATACCCTCGACCGAAAGCAAAAGCAAAACAGTATGCGGCCAAAATAACCATACTAGTAATGAAAAGAACATTGTTCCAAATTGTCTCAATGATCGCCCGGCCTATCCTCGATATCTATTGCTTCATACTCCAATAAAAGGGAAATAGCAAGTTCCAGCGCACATAGAATACCAATGCCAGCAACTTCGAAAGATAAAATGGTGCCCGTAAACACCAACTGAAGCTGCCGACGGAGGCCAAGCCTCTAGACAACGCTGGGGTCCTGAGACATATCGATTATGAAAAGATTATCGAATGCTATCAAGAGACGCTGTTGGACCTCTTCAAGACCAACCTCTACCGCGGTTTTGTATACGTCCTGGTATACGTCCCACTGCCTCGCATTAACCTTCCTGATCTCGTCCTGAGCTGGTTCAAGAGCTTCCCAAAAGCTGTCCAAGACTTCCTCTTCGGTTGGCTCACGCCCATTTGAGTTCACCAGAACAGACATAATGTGTCCATCTTCGGCCTTGATTTCATCCTCGGAGTATAAACTCGAACGGTAAAAGACCTCCCACTCTGATCGTAAAATAAGACGTCCACAGGCTTGATAAAACAGCAGGTAGCCGTCCCGGCGTGCCACATGTGCTGTAACCTTTGCATAGCAATATTTGCCTCTTTCAGTGGCTGGGTTTTGGTCTTTAGCCCCCGGTTGTTGTTGGCCTTTGCCTTTGCCTTTGCCGCCTTTTTTGCCCTTTCCCGTGTCTTTCGCACGATGCCCGTCGTACTTGGTGGTGCGCTTGTAGGTGCGTTTGGGAGCCATGGATGACCTTGAGGAAATTTGAAAGTGTGTTGTAGTAATACAGCGGATATAGAATAGCAATAAAATGATCTGGTGGATCAATGAAAGACTGTGTGGATTTCTGGGGGTGTTCGTAGGTAAGAAACCTTTGAACGCAACCCTCATGTTGGATGATTCTACAGCTGGAGCGCGACTTCCATTTTCGTCACGCAGCTCCTTTGCAATCTGGATCAGGTAAAGGTCAACTGCCCAAAGACTATTATTATTATATATATAGATTATAAAGCAACATGCAGTTTGATATGTTAACGCCAGCTCAACAAGGTTCTGTTTTAGAGCGGCTCTATATGCGAACGGTACTTTCGGAGTAGTTTGGTACTGCCTAAACGATTCCTGGTGCCGTGACGACATCGTCCCAACACCCTGGCCGTGTGACGAGGGATCATATCTTCTTTCCTTTCTGTATAATGAGGTGTTTTCTGCAGGGCAATTCTGCGTTATCCACGAAGATAGCCTGGTTCATATCATCGACGGTTTCGACAGTGCTTGGCTGAGGGTCATTTGTCTGAGCATTCATTTGTCACCAGTCGCTAGTTTGCGTACTTGCTCCATGAGCGCAGTCTCTTACCGTACTGTTTCAATATGAGTTAGAGAGGTTGGCCTTCAAGAGACAGACTAGGTAGCTTACGCGTTCCAGGATGAATGGCAGAGGAACCATTGCAATGGATATGAATCCTAGCGTACTGGACGCCCATCCAATTCCTAGTGACTGTAACATCCTCGGGGCAGCTAAAGGTAACGCTCCACCGAACGAACTTCGGAAGAATGTGTTGCCGGCGAAGACGCTTGCCACATATCTGGGATACGATTCTCCTAGGTAGTTAAGGATTGATTGGAAGGTGAGGTAGAATCCAGGTGCGAAGAAGGCTGTACCAATGATAGGGACAATCCAGTGTACGCTTGTATCCTTCCTTAGTGTTTGGTCTGAGAGACGCTTCCTGATGAACTTACCTTTCACGAGAGGTCCATGCAAACATAAAGAGGCAAACCGGGATGCAGATGGCTCCGACCTGGCCAGGGACAAGGCGGGCTTCTGGTTCAACAATAGCATCTGGTTTTGCAACTCGTGGCTGGTAGGAGAAATATAACCACAGCACGTATACAATGACGGATATGACTGCGCCGACAAGGATACCAAAGAATGCAACTGGAAAACAGTTAAGGTGAGTCTTAAGGAGGCTAGAAGAATACCTACGGCCTTGCTGAATTGCGGTGAAGTGGTAAATTCCGTCAAAAACTGGGGTAATCGTAAGCCGAAGGAAATAGGTCTTGTTCGAATGGTGGCATACCAAATGGGAAGAACTCAAACCATAGGTAGAGAACCCCGTATATTAACATAGTATGCATATTAACAAATAGGATGACCGGGTCCATACAGGAAAGCTTGAAGTCGTCTATTGTTTGCTTTAGTATGCGTATAGCCAGATTAGACTCCGGTGTGTCGAGGTCCGCTGGACTTTGGTAAGACGGATTTCCTGTCTGGTTACGGAGTCGCTGGGCGCGACGAAGAAGGATATTCGAATATAACGTCTCAGGTAACAAAACAAAGATAAATATGGTCGTGAAAGCTGTGACACCGGAAAGAAGCCATAGAGTTGCAGTCCATGTATTCCAACGCTCTCTAGATGTGGGTCATCAGTATGAGGCTGTCCTTAAGGCAGGTTGAATACCTACATTACCAGTGTCCCAATAATCTGTTATGCTATAGTAAGTAGATGCATGAAAAGCTAGATTTGCAGGGCTTTGCATACCGGTCCCAGAATGGGTCCACACACTCCGCTAACTGCATACAAGGCTATGGCATACGGAATCTCGGTGGGTCCATATACCTCCATCAGCGTAGCGCCACCTACACTAATCGGCGCACTCCCAATAAAGCCACCAAAGAATCTCAATATAAGAACAGTATGTAGGTTCTTTGCTAGCGCGGTGCCTATGTTAAACAAACAAAACGCAAGAGAACCAAGGACATAGACTGGTGTCCGTCCGATAGACGGCAAGTTCGATAAAGGCGAAAGCTAGAGTACACCGATCATTAGTGTATCTCCAACACTTCAGCATGCATACGTACAATAAGTGGCCCAATTCCATATGCAATAACGAAGAGCGAGAGTCCCAGTGTAGCCTCGGCAGTGGTAGCGCCAAAGACCTCCTCAATTCTTGGTATGCTTGGTGTGAAAATTGCCGACGCCGCATAAAAGCTGAAGTTCAACAACATAACATCCACCATCACGACCGTCTTGGCTAAGGTGGGCCAATTTCTAGGCATATCTGGATCCTCAGGCCCGCTGAAATCGACCAATATGTGGCGAGCGTCTCCAAGGGAAGTAGAAGAGCTTGAGCTCGTAGTTTCCTCATGCTTTGAGATATCAAGATCGCGATCTGGAAATAATCGGCCATTTGATACCATATTGAGTAACCGGCCGAATGAGCTTTCGCGAAGTAGGATGTCCATCGTTAAGATAGCGGAGATTCACAGTCCGTTCTCCGTTTTTGCAAGTGAGAGGAATAGCAGCGAATGAATGAATGCTTTGTTCTCACTGAGATCGGGGAGGATATAGTTGATTTAATCCTTTATTTCAGAGTACACGTCAAACATTTTATATACGCACTGGTCAAGAGGGGATCGATACATTGATCAGTGTCCTTAGTTCGGAATTCCGATCTGTATTTCTCTTCTGTCCAATAAAGCTCCACCTTCAAGTCCTATCTCCGTACCCGCCCAAGCCATGGTCGGAACTCCGTGCATACTCCAAGTGTTAAGCTTCCACAAGAACGCCGCTATGCGTTCGATCCAAAATTCCCACTGAGATACAAATTCTAGACGCATGTCAAAATATGGATTTAGCTAATCTAAATTCTACCATGACTTAACCTCATGTATACCAGCACTCACGCTACCCCTTTACGACCCTAAATAGATAAAGCTAGCTTTATCATTGTCTAACCGAAAAATGACGCCTGCTGCCCGTGAACTATAAAAGGAGAGTAAGAGGCTTCCGAAAAGTAGCAGCAACCAAATGGAGAAATTGGGGTAATGGTCTCCCCAGAAGTACCGCGAGCACATTTGATGAAATGATACACAGAAACACAACATTGTTTCACCCGCCTAGGATGTCGGAGACATAGTCAAACAAGTCAACTGTTGTCGATGCCGAAATTGCCTTGACAGCCGCTGTGAAGTAGGGAATTTCTTCCCCATTGTACACGCTTCGATTACCGTGAATACCGATCGTGACCTTTCCATAGTTGGAATTACTACTCTCCCACAATCCCTTTCGAATGAGAAGTTGTATGTCCAAGTCACCAAGCACAACTGCAGTTGATGTGCCGTTCCGAAGAGTCAGATCCGGGATGTCAATATAACCCAGCTCCGAGTCATCTATGGTAAGATTGAAGCTGACGGTACCCTTCGTTGACCGGGCTTTAGCATATTTCACTTGACAATAAGGAACGTTCCATCCGTTGAAGGCTTGTAAGCGGGATGGAGTCGCGACTTACCAGTTCAACACTAATTGCGGCTGGGGTATTGAAGACAATCGTGGCGTTTACATTGTACCCATCATTCATACGAGGATTCAAAAGATCAAGCTTGGTAACATTAAACGCGTCGTCACGTTTCATAAATTCTACAATAAGCCACCTGATTAGTAGGATTATAGCAAATAGCGACACAGACTGACTAACCCTCAACATTTAGTCCTATATAAGGCGAGAAGTCATTAGCCATTTACTGATGTACCGTATGCCGAAAATTGGGCAAGTAAAGTATGCAAGAACCTACCCGGCAAGGTCACCGTTTTGTGGATGTCCAAATGGGCAGTGGGAAGTGCTTGCACCTTGAGGGATGGCTTTCCAGTAATGAGAACTGAAATTTCTTCGTTTCTAACTGCATCTTCAGCCAGCTTTGAGAAACAGCTGACGCAAGACAAGTCCAGATCCTGGTCAATGTCGAGATAAGCATCGTTCCCGAAGTCGATGCGGGGGAAAGGCAGAACAGCAAACGAAGTATCAGACCCCGAGTAGTATATCGAGGCATCAAACTCAGAGAGGTGTCCACTACCCATCCCGACATGGAACTGTTGCGATTGCCGCACATGGAACGAGTTAGGCGTGGGATTTGTGATCGACAAGCCGTCGAAGTCGAATTTGTACTTGTTGATGCGATCATTGGCAATGTTAGGAACTCCAACGTAAACCCTTTTTGACTGGTTAACTGGGTTCGAAGATGTATGAAGCAGTGAGGCTCACAGTGGAAGAACGGTGACCAGGACAATACAGCCCAGACCGATCAGATATAGCCACCACCATTTCTTCATATGGGCCTTCCATCTTTGAAATAATGTTGGTTTTGGAACGACAGTGCTCCCGATCTCCTCTTGTTTTAATGAGCTTTGCTCAGAATTGCCCTTGGACATATTCAACAGAGTGCCATGGATTATTTCCTGGACTTCGTTCTCCCAAGCAAAGACGCAAGGGTTGAGCTCACCGCCGATTTAGGTTTCGGTCACGGGTTCTGCACTTGGAATTCAGTTGCTTATCGCAAAAGTTGGTATAAGACTCAGACAAGTGGGGTGGGGGGAACGAGGATTAGAAAAGAGTCCTTCCTAAAGTTGCCGTGGCAATTGAATTGCCGTCTGAACTTGTTGGAAGCGGTCATACCCCGTGGGGCCAAGTCCTGATGCTGATCCTTTCACATGAGATGCGATCAATGGGATATGATATATCTTGAATTACGCGGCATGGACCATGGAAATTCGATGGATGATGTCATATTTGTTGGGAATAGATTAAACGATTTCATGAGCAATAAGCCTTCCTTCACTAAGATCTCTATGGACCTCATATTGAAGGCAGAATGCTTTTTAAAGACTATTTGGTATGCTCGGTTACGACCACGGAATTCAGATAGACCTCGGACGGAGGCCCTAAGAAGGGAGGTGATCAGCACGGGACCCCGCTGTCCAGCGGTAATATCTACTCTGTATGTAAGAAAGATCCATCTTATTTGTGGTAAATGTGATGATTGGTGAATGAACTATCGACTCTCCTGTAAGTAATATTTTTGGTAACATGCAACCTGCTTAGCAGCGTATCGGCGATCATTTGACCTTGCTACGTCTGACAACGTGTCGGATATATCATATTTCGCGTCAACCAAATCTCCACTTGCTACTTCTCCCCAACACAACTTTGATCAACGCCAACATGATCGGTCGGACGACAATTGTTGTTCGCCTAGGGTTTTTAGAACCTCAATTCCCACCCAACTTCAGGTCCAAGCCTAGGCAGTTCATCCGCCACCCTCTCCACGTCCTTGTCACTTGCGTACAAGTCAGTTGGGAGTACGAGGTGCATTGTGGAATAGACATACCCTCTTGCACTCACACAGATAACAATACTTGGTCTTCATTGTCTTGGCCAGCTCAACAGCGCCCCAAAACAGCATGAGCAGTCTCTAGAGCGAGAATAATCCCCTCCATCTCAGTGAGCATCTTCGAAGCCCTCGAAAGCTTGATCATCGGTAACGGCAATAAATGTTGCATGTCCTAAGTCGTTCCAAAGAACTTAGCTTTGGCCTGTTCAGAAAGAGAGCGAGACAGAAATGTGATATCATTAATCACGTCACACATCAGGGAAATATGCTGGCTCTACTTACCCGGCCCCAGCATAGCTCAGACCAGCTGAGATGGAATGGGTACCTTGTATCTGTCCATGCTAATCCTGCAACATATATGTCCTACTCCCATGTAAGACCCCCTTAGTGCCTCCAATTAGAGTAGCGGCATGTTTCTTCGTCTCAAGGCCGTCATCCCCTGCTTCAACTCCCAGAAGCTTCACACTTGGATCATTAATAAACGGATAAAACATTCCTGAGTGATTACTTGCCCTACCAATGCAGGCAACAACCGCATCCGGTGGTTTATTTCGTTGTTCCAGCATTTGTGTCTTCGTCTGATCTCCAATGACAGTCTGGAAAGTGCGCGCGATCGTAGGAAAGGGGTGTGGGCCAATAGCTGAACCGAGAATATGATATGCAGTGTCCACCTTCGCAACAACAACTCGAAAACTTTCGTCGACGGCGTCTCTAAGCGTTTTTGAGCCTGCCTCGACAGGAATGGCCTCAGCACCAAGTAATTTGATCGTGAATCCGTTCAGTGCTTGTCTCCTGATATCTTCCTATAAAGCTGTTAGCTACAAATTTGTAACACTGTTTCCAGCCTGTAGACTTACTGCTCCCATCAAGACGGTGCACTTCATGTTGAATCTAGCGCAGACTGTGGCAGTTGCTTCACCATGCATGCCAGCCCGAGTCTGAGTAATAATTTCAGTCTTACCCAGCCGGCGAGCCAGAAGAACCTTTCCCAGAACGTTGTTAATTTTATGACTTCCAGTATGGTTCAGATCCTCACGCTTCAACCAAATAGTGGCTCCGCCAACCTGTTCAGTAAGGCGACCCACGACATGAAGATGCCCAGGCCTTCCTAGGTAGGGGTAGTATGATCGAAATTCTGCCTAGAACTCGGGATCGTTCGTAAGTTTTTCAAAACCTGCCTCCAGTTCTGATAGGCAACTCATTAGTAATTCTGGGGAATCCGAGCCCCCAAATTCACCAAATACTGCAGGAAAGACTTTTGGATCTTCTCCTTCAGAATTAATTGCCTCCTGTTCATCAAGCAATCCTGACTGGCTGCCCTTTGAATAAGTGGTACCATTCACATGCACGGGAGTATTAGTCTCTTGAGCTTCATTCGATGCCTCAATAACACCAACTCCTCGAGTGGTTCGACATTGTAGGAAATTTCTCCTTCCCCATACCCCAGCACAGTATTCCTCCGCAGGTTTGGACCGATCTCCAGGAGCCGCCTCGGTCAAGGTTGTGATAATTCGACTGCTGATAACAACACCATCTGCTATGCTGGCTACACTCAAGAAGTGATCTCGTGTGCTGACACCAAAACCAACTGCTATTGGGACATTGCCATTGTATTGCTTGGTCCGTTTCAATAGCTGGGGTAGATCGGCATTTAGAGTACCTGTTGCACCCGTGACACCCATACGCGATACGATGTAGACGAATGAGTCCGCAACTTTGCAGGGAAATTTCAGTCAGTTTTCGGAAGTGGCTGGAATAAAGTATTAGAAGCTAGATAGGTCGGACGACTAATGTGAGAAGAGCTTACAAGGAGCGTACGACAGTCTATATACAATTGCCAGTGAGAGTACTTCATCGTGAACGTATCATGACTTACCCGCCCTTCGCACAAAGATTCCTGAATTTCACAGCCTTGTGCGGAGGAAGATCTATCACAATTAAGCCATTTACACCAGTCGCACGACAGTCATTCGGCAATTGCTCCTCGCCATGGCTCAAAAGTGTGTTGTAATAACCCATTAATAGCACCGGCGCTCTAAGACCTGTTTGCTGAGCTTCTGTTACCATCCCTAGGGTGGACTCTATCGTGACATTATTCGCAAGCGCTTGCTATACATATGATCAACGAACGGTATTTGCGGTCTGAATCGTAGGCCCATCCGCGAAGGGGTCCGTGAAAGGCTGGCACTGATGTTAGAAAGAACGGTGGGTATCAAATAGCACTTGAGACTACTAACAACACCGAGCTCAAGAATATCTGCGAAGCGAAGGCTAACAAGATATGTCAATTGAGTCGACAAAACTGTATTTCATACCTGCACCCCCAGCCTCCAATCCCAATGTAATGTCTACTGCCTCTTCAACTGTAGGAAATCCAGCTCTAACAAAGGTTACAAAGGTAGGCTATATTATAAGTCAACAATGCCTTCCTGAATAGTATCATATAACTACAGATAGCTTCCGCTACCACACGAATATATACCCGATTTCCTTCTTTGCATTGTGTAAATGTTTGTTTGATACCCTCCATATTCAAAGAAATGAAGATACTCTGCTGGCAGATCCATTGAGTTGGAAAATACTCAAAGGTTCAGAGTCAACTGTGGTGGTCCTTGGAACATTTTATATCGATGGTCGGCAGCCATGATGAACTAGAGTTCATATCAAGTGAATAAGGTTACAGAGGTGCATTCCAAAACCTGTAATGGAACAAGTGAGCCTGTCATCAGGGGACCATTTGGCCAGGGATTACGAAGAGGCCCATTTGTCCGATTACTTTTTGGGACATGTCTCCGTATTTCTCATGAAGCGCGCTGGCCTGAGTTACTTTATATATATGTCTTGGCAACCTCATGACGCGCAGGTCACCTCATTACTCTTTTACTCTGGTAAATACTAGTAGAAACTGTAAGTTCAGCATGATTGGTCTGACACCGTGATCACTGTGTATTTAAATATAAAACAAATGCAACAGTGATCAAGCATAGCAATAATAACTCCGGTACTTGACTCCGGCATAACAGGCGATGACTAAGCAAGGCTGTTCGTCACGAGTTTTAAAGGATCGTCGCTCTAAGACATACTCTTTCCAGTATCACTTGATTTGGTGATCGAGCCCAGCGAAGTATCGTCGCTATGTTAGCGCAGAGCATTTATATTGATGTCTGATCCGAAGAATGGTGCGACAACAGCCCGACAGGAAGTCTGCGAACCAGCAGCATCAACCTCGGGACAACCGGGAGCATGATGATAGAACTTCCGACAGCCACGAGGGCTTGCCAAATGAACCTGCTCCAAAGCGCCACAAACGAGGAAAATACGTGTCAAAAGCTTGGTACGGAGCCAGAAAATAATACGTTACAGCCACGTCGCTGACACCTCGAGCCTGTTTTCCAGTGGCCAATGCCAGAGGAGAAAAATCAAGGTGAGAAAGCCAAAATGGTCTGTGTTTGATCTGTCCCTAAGGCCGTGGAATGACTGTAGTGCGATGGGTGCATCCCCTGTCGACCATGTGTCCTCAATGGCCGAGATTGCCTCATGCAGACAATCGACATGCGGCGCCGCCGAACAACCGGGCTGACGGAGTCTGGATTTCCCGACAGGGAGCTGGCCAATGCGGACGCTGGCTTTCATAGTCAGGACGATCAGTATGAGCCTTGGCCATATTACTGCGCCCGTTTAATAGAGTTAAGCTAACTGTACGATCAGACTAACTGCAAGAGACCTTGCGTCTCGACTTAGTCGGATTGAGCATCAACTAAGCTTAGTCTTGGAGTCAGTAGGCCGCGACAAAGGAAGCCCAGTTGACAAAGAACTAGGAACCGACGAGTCAACCAATCTCCTAGAGACTGGCGTACAGCGGAACATCAATTCTGATGTCTCAAATGCTGCTAGATCACAGGTACCAGCTTTCTCAGGTGAATCTTCTATTAACCACACCCTGGATCAAATTGAGGGCTACCTGGAGCGTACGGATGTCAGGTATGGTCATGCAGAGCGTCTTATGTCCTGTCAGGCATCAGGTACATCTTTGACTGCGCCAAGCTCCCCGGCAGGTGGCTCTAGAGAGACGCATGAGACAGTCGATATACGAAGAATCTTGAATACATGTGGCATCCATCCACGCAAAGAAGAATGGGATGGGTACATGCAGACCTTCTGCGATGAGGTTCACATTTTGTATCCCTTCCTTCACATTCCAAGCCTATGGGCTAATTATGCCAACATGTGGAATTCTGGCTTTTCCTCCACGGAGCATGAGTTTCAAAGAAGCAAGGATTACCGGATGATGGTCGCTCAAGTATGGGTTTGTATCGCACTTGGAAGATGTACCGAATCACCTCGAGTAAGCAGTGAGGAGGGCAAGCACTCTGCTGGATGGAGTATCTTCGAGGCCGCAATGGACCTTATTGGAGACCTTGTCGGCTGCTTTCGGGCGTGTTCAAGACCTATCATTACATTGCAAACTTACGCATTGATGGTACACGGTCTGACTTCAGAATAGCACTATACACAAGATGCTGACTTTTCCCGGTTGTCTCAGGTCGTATATCTTTTTCGACTCGACGCCAATGAAAGAGCGGAGAAATTCTTAGCGCTTGCCATCTCGCATGCACATCACCTAGGCTTTCATCGGTCCAAGGTCGTCCGATGTATGTCAGCTTTCAACGATGAGATGATTCGGCGACTATGGTGGTCTCTTTATGCACTTGATCGCCGATTAGCAATTGAGACGGGCCACCCATTCCTAATCCAAGATGTCAATGTCGATGCTCCTCATCCCCAGAATCTGGACGACGAATGGCTCAACCGGCACAAGGAAGACTCCAAGACAAGCAATGAGCTAGAAAACGACATCAAGGCAGCACTTTCGAAAGATCCCACCACACCAATACCATATTTATCTGCGACCATCCGCTACTCTCGAGTTGTGGGGAAAATATGGGAGGCAATCTACGGTGCAAATATGACGGACGTCATCCCCAGCTCAAGTCTACTAGAATACCTAGACCAACTCATATCCCGAGCCCAAGTGGAAGTACGACCAGAGTTCTCCGATAGCCATCAATCCGAGCCGCCCAATCTTGAGCGAAGTAACCCACTTCGATGGCTTACCAAGCAACAGATGCTGATGCGAATCGTACGAAACTTCTCTATCTTACTTCCTTCACCCCCTCCCACCCATTATTCCATTCCTTGGTTACTAACCACATACCCAGCGATGGCTCTCCCTCCGCCTCCTCATCCGAAAACCAATCCTCCAACAACGAGCATCACCCCAGGAATCTATCGCCGACATCCTCGAAACAGAAGTCACCTGCATCCGAATCGCCTGCAATATCATTCAGGAATTCAAACAAATCCCCCAATACACGGCGTCTGCATTCCCCTTCCTCCACTCACTAGTCGGCGCCACAGTCGTCACCCTAGGCCTGATCATCCGAGAGCCCTCGTTCAAAGCAATGTACGGCAACATAACACTCCATGCTGCAATCTCACTCGAGAACTACTGCCGCAAGACATGGGTCTCGGGAAAAATGATTCGAACAATCCGAAGACTAAATCAAATAACTTCGTCCGTTCTGTCTAATTCCAGAAATAGAGCGTCGAGTCGTTCCTCAATGCAGCCATCATCCCACAACCATACCACGGATACCAACCGTGTCCCTCAGACCACATCAACCACAACCTGGGCATCATCCACTACTCTTCCTCTTGAGAATCCTACAAGTCACACATCCACTGTTCATGCTAGTTATATCCCGATTTCGGCACTGACGAATCAAAATACAACTTCCCTTACCACAAGTCCTATGCATGCCCCCCATTCAATAGCCCCATCAACACATTTTCAGCATGCTTCCGAAGGATGGACTGTTACGCCGACGAACCTCGTGACCACGGACTTTGACTTCGAGCAGAGCCTTACTAGTGACCTTATACCGGATGGTCATGTCTACGGATGGATGGCCGGAACACAACCAGGTGAGATGCAGCAGGATGGAACTGCATACATGGAGATGGGATGGCTGGAGTCTTTGTTTGGGACTGATCTAGGGTCTAATGTTATGGTACCACCTGAGGGTTAGTTTAGGTCCTCCTTTTTCAAGTGCGAGGTTTGGTTTGTGTATAGTATCTGAGCAGATGCGTGCTTAGGTGTTGTTGGATAGATCTTAATTTATGGGGGTGATTACCCGTTCAAACTCAGGTAGATACAGACCAAAGGCGTGTAGCCGTTTTTAATTGTAGTCTGTGGTTTTACTTTGCCATGGCCTCTGTACTTCATGGATAGTTTATTTCTTAAATTCGTTGCTGAAGCCGTTAGATTGCTTGTATGGGCTTGTCTATAGATACTCCATCATTTGCTTGGCCGTGGCCTACTTATGTACCAGTCATCAAAATAGATCGGTTCAATTAAGTTGCTTTATTCTTTTCTATTTAGTTCTATTTTGTCTTATTCTTTTGTGCATTTTATTTTTTGGTCGCACAACCTTTGTACGGGGGCCTGATATTAAACTATACACTAGGTTTATGGGGATATTATTCTAAAACCGCACTTCAAACTGATATAGATGGATATACAAACACAGATTGGTCAACGAAAGTGCAGTTGTCTTCTATAGAGCCTTTCCCTTAATCCAACAAACGTATCTTTGTAAGTTCTATCCTATAAGTCACAATAGCTGCATTTCTTGCAAACTCTATATCTAACATACCGCGAATAAATATACTATTCAACGCTCATCGACACTCACGCAATGCCTTTAAAGGGCAGTGTGGCTAGGCAACACGCCCGCATTCTCAAAGGACCGATAGGTCTCAATCCACGTTTCGAAGGTATCGTCTGTTCGCTGCCAACCGTACTTCCTGGCCTTGTTGACAGACGATATTGTGCACCAAGACTTGCCGGTTGCCCAGTTGAAGAAGCCCCAGGTGCCCCAGTCGAAAGCTTCGAGCTTGCCTCCGTATTTCTTCACCACGGCTTCCCAGATGGGACGCTTGTCTTTCGCCCATTCTACCATGTCGATTTCGTTGTTAAGAGTATCAGTTTGGCCGGCGGCCTTGTTGAATTGAGGCTCAGGGGCCTAGATGGAGACTGTTAGCTAACCATTCGGTCTTTTCTCTGTATATGAGATAACATACCTCCACGCCGAAGTATTTGGCAACATCTTGCCACAGATATTTCCACACGAAAACGTCTCCGTTACAATGAAGGAAGTCCTCATTTTTGCAGTGGTCCTTTGTCGTAGCGTGGATCGTCAAATCAGCCAAGCTAGGTGCGTAAGAATTGTCGTCTATCGAGTTCCAGAAATACTCGTTGCCCGGGAACTGAGCGGGCTGGCCGAGCTCACGGCAGATCAGCATGTAGATAGCCACAGTCAGGGCTTCGGACATCCCGTTTGCTGTGATATAGCACAGTTTAGTTAGCTCAGTCAACAGGTACACACATACTGCCAGATGGACCAACCGTGAGGAGCAAATCCATTGATTGCGTTCGGGCGGATAACGTTCCAGGACCACGTGTTTCGCCTCTTCTGCACCTCCTTCAGATAATCTTCCTGGACGTAATAGAAGTTGTAGCCCTTGTCGTCGTATCTGGGCATGTCCTCCGATAGAGGGAACTTGACAGGTCCAAGGTGAACACCATAATACTACGGCTCTTTTAGTGAATCTTCACAACCAAACACAAGTAGCTCAATAAAGCATCGCAATACGGGAGACTAACCTTTCCACCGGTTTGAAGGCAAACCCGCTCCAAATTCGGGCAGACTTCATCCACCGCATCCATAAAGTTCTTGAATAAAGGTACGTTCTTTTCTTTCAAGACCCTAAAGTCATCATGGTGCACGTACGAGGTGAAGTATGTATGAGTAACTGGCGCGCAGATGTTCCTCAACTTGGCGACGATCTTCTCTCCCGGTTCGAGGAAGTCCACGGCCACAAATTCCACGCGAGGGTCCGGCCAGAAATATGCCAGGGGGCGCCTGGAAGTCACAATAATCTTCGACCTATATCGAGTTGCTTAGAACAAGAGGCCCTTCACCGATGTAAACGATCGCCGTTTGAACATACCACTCGGTCTTAGGCTGCCGAACCAGGTGCTCGATGATTGCGAAACCACTGATGCCATTGGCACCTGCGACAAAAGCGACATTGCCGGATAGGGGACTCATGATGAACCTTTTCTTATGTGGAAATCCTTGAGGTTGTTAGATAGACGAAATCAAACAGGACAGCCTTCAACCTCTTTATAGATGGGCTGTCTCATCATACAGCAGCACATATCGTGGACAATAACCTCATTCGGCATCCCGCTGAGACTGGATGGGTCAAGAATCGGAACTTCCATGCAAAACTGGCCGCTTTTGCCGATGTGCATATGGGTCCCTGGTGTGGCAGAATGCGATAGCTCGCAATGAGAACATTGCATGACTCCTGTTCGGAGATAATGGTTGTAGTTCTCTGCCGTTCTGACTTGCCCGCGTGTCTTTCAGCACCACTGATGGGCGGCGATATAATAGATCTGCAGCACTAGAAAAGTTACCAAAATATTATAGGCTGTGGCCTGACGAGTACTTGAGGATTTCCGGTGTTGTGGGTAAACCCAAAGCGGAAGGTGTGGGTCACGTTCGGTGTTCGGAGGCGGAATTATTGCAACATTTCCGTTCCATTTCCGTTCCATTTCCGTGCCAAGTTCAACATGCATTAAATTTGGTTGTCTGGGTCATGTGTCCAGTGTGTACAATTGCGAAACGAGTAGTTTCTGATCGACCTTAGTGATTACTGAAGTTAGTATCTGACAGTTCTCTAGTCAGACAGCTATATTGGTTTCATACCTATCTACATGGGGTCCCTCCATGTTTTAATTAATCTACTACGGTTGTGCGCGGTCTTTAAATCTGAAAGCGTGGTGTTTCCACGCTGTTTGTTACTCTGGGGCTTGTTTGGACTTTCTTATTCTATCTCAAGCGCATGTGCTACTAGTAAGACCTTACTACTACTAACTAGTATTCCCACTGCCCGTGACTTGGCACTACGACTAACTTGAAGTACTTCTACCCTTCCAGAAATGGTCTAGCGCCTTCACCGCAATCTAAGTTCTGTTTCTCTTCTACGACCATCTAACGTCCTATTCAGACATCTAGTTTACCATCCATTCTCCTCTTCCCGTCGATCGTTCTCTTGTTATGGATTCTTTTGCTGGCCTGTTTCTGTAGGTGTCTGCTCGATTTAGTCGCAGATATCCAAACCTACAAGAGCAAAGCCATAAGCGGATAATGATCTCATGATTCCTACTTTCACCTGTTATGTCATTCCAGAACTGCCATATATGTTAATGATTCAATATCCGCTCGACTTGCTCGCTTTTGAAATCCACCTCCTTCTCATGGTTTCTGGCTTTTCTTTTGGGGCAAACCCTCACGTGGTGCCTGGTGCCTGATGTAAACAACTCGCAACGGTTACCTCATTCTTTCGCTCACTGCCTCATTTTCTTTTCAACCATCACATTCTGCCCAGTTCGATCTTCCATGGCCTTTCTTTCCTGATTGTCTTTTCTCTACTGTTCGCTGTTTCCTATCTCCCAAAATCACTAAGCGCCAACTAGTTGTATTCTTTTCATACTTTTCGATTGACTACAGCACACCATGCATATTCTCGAGAGAATTAGGCATGACCTTGTGACCGAAGGTCGTGGTCAATACACTCTTACGGTCGACCAATTTAATTACGACTCCTTTGACGAGCTATTCGAGGAAATGAGGCCTCGGTATGTTTACCTATAATGTTGGGTGCAAGCACTGACAGGAACAATGAAAGCCATTGCTACAACTCTTTCACTCAAATGCTTGACGTCGATATGCCACTGTGGGTACATGGGCTTTGCATTAATTGGTTCAATTCTTGGGTGACCCAAATGGTGGTGGAAGGATACGTCGCCCAAAGATCGTTATATGTTTCCACAGGGATTACTTTGAGAGGGTTCACTGGCCGCTTTCACGGGAGGTATGTCGCCTACAGTCTTCCTATCATATTAGAATGTACTAAGACTTGTAGTGTAAAGGAGCCAGATTGTTTCATTACCTCACGCGGAATATGGCCTGGTGTTACGCTCGAAGTCGGATACTCAGAGACGTATGACAAACTATTACAAGATGCAGATCTCATGTTGGAAGGCTCCCAGGGCAAAATTCGTCTGGTAATACTCGTGAAGCTAGTCCCACCCGGGCCCAATGATACACACTTTGAGACTGGATTTGTTGAGCTACATGAGTATAACCCTGCATCCGGGACCAGAAGAAAAAGAGGTTGGAGAAAGGTAGGTCTAATGCATGGCGTTCACTTTGCATGATTCTTACATTAATTCAGACACTTTATCCAATTCCGAGAAGCCATGGTCAGCAGCGTATCACACTGCAATGGGATGATATAATTCGAGACAATACAGACCTTCTCTTACGCCCAGTGTCAAGTCCCCCTCCCCCCTTGATGCTTGATGACTTGCGCAGATGTGTGGAGTTTGGACTTGACCAAGAACTGAAGACTCGAGAGCATTTAGCAGAGCTCTGAGTTGTTCCTTTCCATGTTTTAACTGTTAATCTGCTTGAGCACTGATAGTGGTCGAGGCCGTTCTTTAGCTACACTTCTAATATAATTACCTTTGTTAACCTACTCTTCATACTTGCTTCATGCCATATGCTTTGACTACTTTAACTGTCACTTCAATCAGCCTAAACTATGCTCTAAGCATACACGCGTCCTTCTTTAGATACGTTACTCCTCTGGATTAATGCTGTCAAGAGGAATTAGATATAACGCTCTGTTCAGAGTTGAAGAGATGGAGATGAACATATTAAATCGCATAGCAATATGAGATTCTTGTGGAGTAGAAACACGATTGTAACGGGTTTTATTATATACCGAAGTCAAGTTTCTAGTATTTAATCTTTGAAACAAACGTACTAACACCCATACCCGATCCTAAATCTGCAAACACTAGTAAGTAGCCAGCTAGATCATCTTCGAAGCCATCTGACTGCGCTGCCTAATCCTCGCCCCATATCGATAGAACACAAAGGGGATGAATGTCAGAAGTACCTCCACCAATGCTAACATCGTGCCCGCCCAATTCACCCCCATTACCCCATACATCTTCGAGCCTGCAAGTGGCAATACTCCGCCAAACACATATCTAACAATCGAATTTCCAGCGATCGCAGAGGCGGCATACATACCATAACTAGCCGCCAGATAGCTCGTGGCATATATGAAGACCAGCCCATTCCCCAACCCAAATGGGACACCCGCTAGTATGTATGATATCCAATGGACAGGTGGTCGGGCCGTCCAAGAAAACCAGAACTCTCCAACCGGGATCAATATGCCACCAATGCATATTGGTCGTACCAGGGCCTCTGGTGGGATCTTGCCTGTGATCGGGTCGGGGGGATGCTTTGCAATGAGGAATTTGCGGACTAAGGGTTCTGAGAATACAGCCAAGGCTATACCAGTGCCAATGCCCAGATAGCCAAGCCCTGCCAGTCCTGGGGACCACTCGCGGAGTTGCTGAAACACAATTGGATACCCGACAAAGCATAGGAATAACACTGCATATATAACACCCACGTATACGTTCCAGAACAAGCTGTCCCGTCAGCATGAGCTGTACTTAAGGGCCCTCAATTACTCACCATATTGGTTCAAACATAGCCATAATTAATGGTCGGCTGAGACTAGTCTGCAGCCTTTGCCAGATACTTTCTTCCGCTTGGCTGTCATACTTCGTCCACCAGCGCGTATCACCAGTTTGGGTTTGCTTCGCTTTTCGTCGCCTCTTAAGCAGAACGGGTGCGTACGTCTCTTTCACCAAACAGAGACATGCAGTTGATGCTCCACCGCATATAAGCACAATCCAATTGATCCAACGCCATCCGAGATACTGGTAAACAAAGCCGCCGATAATAGGACCTAGTGATTGTCAGCGGGTGCCTAAACCGGTGATTTTAGGGAACTAGGTTGTACCTAGAACCGGGCCATTCATTGCCCCAAGGCTCCATAAACTAAACGCTAAAGCTCTGTACTCGGGGTGGATTATATCGTTTATAGTGCCAGGTCCAGCAACTACCGAGGCACTGCCGAAGAAACCACCGAAAAACCTGCTGATCACGACGGCCTCGAAGTTTGGTGCCAGTGCGACCGGTAAAACTAGGATAGTAAACAAGACACCAGTACTGATGTAGATTATCCGTCTTCCATACACTTCAGACAGAGGCGCAAGAACTAGACACCCCAGCCCCAGACCTATCATGTAGGTGGTCAGCCCGAGAAGCACCACAATCCGAGATGTAACATCGAAAGATTCTTGGATTCCCGGGGAGCCGGATGTATAGGACGTGGAATACAGTATCCTAAAGGTTGTTTATATACTCCTGTTAATTCTAAGCAATCCTCCAAGCCAGGGAATTATAGTATACATTATGCGGGGAGGAAACATTGTATAACTTACACGCATGTCGTAGTCAGTGAGACAGACCAAACAGTGAAGCATTTGTACCACAAAGGCCAGTTACTTGGATTTTCCTTGTCATTTTGTTCCCAGTCAACCTCGAACGCAGGATCTCGCGGTGCAGACTCAGAATTCTCGGCCAAATGTCCCATACTGACCGTTGTCGGCGACCAGGCTGTCTAAAAATACTACTCGACACAAGGTAAACCATCTTAGGGTATGCCGTGTATTAGTACCTTGAAGGAGAGTGACACGGTCCTACGGTGAGTACCCAACGATAAGCTGTCGTGTGTTTAACACGAGGCATGCACAGACCTAGCAATCCCGGTTAGGACATCGTTCCTGTAGGTATAATCATCATGCGAGACCGTATTAACAAATTATATTGCAGTATTGGTTGCTAGGATCCTTAGGGGTGGACTTGGTGGATCTGGCATACCGGAAATAGTGCCGGAAACCCGGAACGATTTCCGCTCGAGTATAAAAGTTTGGTGAATCAGTCCCCTCGGCATGTCGATCTGCATATCCAATTGTTCATATCCTTGTGATTCTAGAAATCCACCAGAATTCTGTTTCAACCTGAATTAAAAAGCAATCAAGGTGAAATTGGGGCGCCGAATTGAAAATTCACTTCCGTAGCCGGTCACTAGAATATCCCCGGACGCCCCTGTTCGGGAGGCATACATATGAATTCAGCTATAAAGTACACCGGCATTCTACTGAGCTCATTGCAATAGATCTTGAAGTGTGTCGACACGAAACACATATTCTTTTTCAAGGGTCAAACTAATCATGTGTCCACCGGTGCAGTTGCCTTTCAACACACAAAAAGGTAGCCAGATCGATGGGCTATGCCACTTTGTCTATGAGAAGTATGGCTTGTTCTATAACGGGAAGTATAAAGAGGACACCCTGAAAGCTGGTTCTTTGATACTGGGAATTCGCCAATGGCATGGCAATGGATTGTTCGCTGGTAGAGGCATTCTGGTCAACTACTGGTCCTACGCAGAGCGTCATGGAAAGGCGGATGATGGGACCAGTGGCGTCTCCATCACGTACGACGAGCTAATGGCATGTCTTGCCTAGCAATCTCAACCTTCGAAGCGAATTATTCAAGTTTTGAAGGGTGAGATGTTGCTGATTCGATCCGGTTTCACACACACACATACGTCCAACTATCGGAAGACCAGGAGCGTGAATCAGCATACACAACGCCTCACACGATTTCTGGGATGGCGCAATACGAGACAGTGCTGGAGTTCCTTTGTGATAAACAAGTAGCTATGGTGGAAGATGATGCGCTAGCATGGGAATGCTTGCCTCCTGCCCATCTTCTATCTTCCTCTACCATGGAGTCTTGTTAAGAGGCTGAGGATGTCCTATTGGAGAATTACTCTGGTTAGAGGACCTTGTTCAAGCCTGTGGTGGACATAAGAAATAGACCTTCTTTCTCCCATCGGCCCCACTCCATGTTCCTGGCGGAAATGGTAGCCCTGCCAACATAATGGCCATTCTTTAAAGATTAGCCCCACAATAACAATTGACGAGATGGCTTTTTAATGGGAAATGAGATGTAGCGATATCGCATATGTAAGAGAAAGGCTCCCGATAGCGGTAATTCTTTATCAATCTATCTATCAATCAATCAATCCACTACCCCTCATCGGCATCCGCCGTCATGACCCCCCGCACACCTTGAGTATCCTTGTTACGTAACTTACACCATAGAAGGCTTACCCACCCGCATAATCAGGATGTCAGGTGTACCGTACCATACACATGCCAATGATGCAACACCCCTCATCAGGCCTGTTGGAGATTTGGAGGCCTTCCCTTATTTAAGGCCGACATTTTCGTTTCATGATTTATGACATTTAACGTTCTCTATTATACTATAGACCCCAATTGTACTTCTGTAACCCGATCATCACGAACACACCCACCATGTCTCTCGCAACACTCGACGTTAGAACCCCCAAGATATCCCAACCATAGGACACCGACTAATGACTGGAATAGACATCGCAACACCCCAACCTCCCCTCTGCATCCGCGACTCTCTTCAAGGCCAAGGCCGCCAAGAAATTCAGCTTCGAACAGATTGCCCAACACATCGGTCGCAACGAAGTCGCAACCGCAGCCATCTTCTACGGCCAGGCCAAGGCCTCACCGGAGGACATTACCAATCTCGCTTCCCTCTTGGAAGTTTCCCATGAGCTCTTGGAGGAGCAACTCGGTGGCTTCCCGGATCGCGGCAAGTCCGTGGAGATGCCACCCAAGGAGCCTCTGATCTACCGCTTGTATGAGATCGTGCAGAACTATGGATATGCCTACAAGGCCGTTTTGAACGAGAAGTTCGGTGATGGCATCATGAGTGCTATCTCATTCTCGACAAAGGTGGAGAAGGAGACCGACGCTGATGGAAACAACTGGGCTGTTATTACCCTTCGGGGCAAGTGGTGAGTACCGTTCTTATTGTTTGTGTGTGAGGATTGTGATTCTGACGTGTATAGGCTTCCTTTCTCGAGATTCTAAAGGGTTCATACCACTGTGACGGGCAAGCTGAGTAGGCTCGTGTATGTGGATTGATGATGTTATGTCCATGTATGTATGAAAGTAAATAGTATGAAAGCATATGCCTGATGACAACCTGTTTCCAAGTTGGTACAGTGTAAAATGTGAGAGCGACAGACTTTCTCATAAAGAATAATTGAACGATAAACCTAATATGAAACTCGATCACAGCTTCAGGGATAAAGGTTGATAACATCCTGTTTATCAAGAAGTAATAAGGAGCCAGATGCTACTGTTGTATGCAAATATTTAAACTATGTGGTTCTCTTATTGTATGTATCGATGTAGAACTTCTCAGGGCTCAAATATAGCCCATAGCGTGATCCACTCAATTGAGGGAAGGAGTATAAATACTTTTCGACAGAGTCATCACAGTAATGACAGACATGGTCGGTTTGGTAGAGCAAACAATGTCTATATTGACAAACACATCTTTAGAGAACCAGTAGGCAAGGTCTTCTATGAAAACTACTACAAAGCAAAGGGCAATTCACGAGGTACGGCTTATTATACTGCAAACAAATGAAACAAACCAAAGCTGTGCTAGACTAACAGTATGTCCATGGTGAAATTCACTTTCACCCCTACGTGTTTAAATTCACTTCACTGGACATCCCCCATCAGCCTGACTACAACACCCAGCTGATGTGATCTTGGCCCTTAACAATCTTTGTCCGCAATTGACAGGTTCTCCTACATTTCTTCCCTTTCCCATCTCCTCACTCTCTCATTTTCTCGTTCCCTTCATCATCATATCCCCTCTCCCTAATACTCATACATCCTCCCTCTGCTGGTCTCATCGATACACATTATCATCACTATGGCAGAAAAGACAACCTCTAAGGTGAAGTGCACCTACGCCGGCTGCAAACTAGTCTTCAATTCAGAAAAGGCCATGAAGCAACACAAGACCTTTGACTCTGAGCACGAGTATTGCACCCAGTGTGACGAAGACTTTGAAGACGAGGAGCGCCTTCTCATCCACAAGATCAAAAGCGTCAAGCATATTGTCTGTCCCGTTTGTGGCATCGAGTTTCGCAGCGATGGTGGTCGCAATTCCCATATTCGTCAGGTGAGAACCTCGAGCGATCCCATAGCCATCGCTACTGATCTGATCTCCGGTGAAGAACCACCACTCTATGCAGATTATCCCTTGCCACGGTTGTAAGGCTACTTTCAAATCCGCCAGCGGCCTGATGAGCCATATTGAGAAGGACGAATGCCCCACCATCCGCTATGTTCATCTCCTCCGGGAGCAGTCCAAGAAAATGATGATCAGGGAGGCTCTAGGTGCTGGTGAGGGAATAAATCTGCCAATTATCCCTCCACAGGGCACCTTGGAGGATACCGAATACGATGATGCGGACGGTGGAGTTATGCTTGAAACCGGTGAGGGGGCAAGTCATGAAATTTCGAATAGGGAAGCTATGAACAACCAGCCAAAGCCTGGTCAGGACGACCCCACTGCTAGTGTTTCGGCGATGCTTGCTCTGAAGCACTGGCCGACTTTGGATGGGAAGGCGTCCAAGGGAAAGAGTATTGCTCCTAGTGACCTATTGGCTTTCTCCGAATTGAGCATCGCGACAGGCAAAGACAGCAAGTCGTGGAAGGGGAAGGAGCCTGTCAGATCTAGCTCCGATGTTGTGTCGTCACAACGTCCATTTGGTGTTGGAACAATCCGCCCTGGAGACACACTGCGCATGCTCGATCGCGCATGGGATGCTACAAAGTTCTTTAATTCATTCACGGGCCAATACGTCTGTCCCTGTAAGACGGGCTTTGCCACCATGGCTGAATTTGAGAACCATGTCCTGATGAAGAGTCGCATGATGGAGGATAGACAGTACGTTGCTGCCCGACTGACAGGTTATTGTAGCTAATTATAACATTCACTATCGTTAGGTGTCCCGGTTGTCTCCGCTTCTTCAAAACCACCGCTGCTTTGGTCGCGCATCTCGAATCGCCCAGCACTCGCTGCAGCCTCAGTGACGGTGAGAGATACGGTCAGATCTTCGAGGAAATCACTGGCGGACTTATTCAAACTGCGGGATACACCGAAGATGGGACGATCAAGTACGAAGCTGGCAAGTTGGAAATAACCGATAGCTCCGAACCTGGTACTACCACCGTCGGTACGGACCTGCGTCTGCGTCCTCAGCGCCGGGAGTTCTAGTGCTCTGGCTCCGTCGCCTTTGCCATTCTCTCCCGCCCACTCTTCCGGCGGCCGACACAACCCCAGAGTGCGTATTTCCTACACTCATGTCAGACGGCGAACATTCCAACAATGGAAAGCGATTTGTCGAAGAAAGTCTGGAGCCCCCGAAAACTGGAAACGGAGTGAGATAAACACTGTTATTTGACGAACGCAAATTTAGCTAGCAAAGTCATTACAACATCGCATTAAGATATTCACAAGACAACATAGAGATCAATAACGGGTAGACGGGTATAACTCATATCCGGAGGGCCTTCCTCCACACGCCTTCAAATCGTAAATAATCTCCCACCAAACTAACAGCACTCCTCACAGCACTCGAAGCAAAGGATACCGGCGCATCTACTGCGGTTAGCTCTCTGTTCATAGGACATCATCATGTAGGAAAGAATAAGAAACCTACATTCCACAACAACAATCACCCGCACCACCGCCACGCAACTGCATGTTCTCCTGAGTGTTCTAAAAGAAATTAGCCTTCCAATTCCTTCATCATAACCTAGTGATAAAAGGGACATACTGGTTGGTCCGAAACAGTACGGTCAACCATGGGAGCAGGAGGACTAGCTGGTTGTTGCATCGTCATAGTATTAGGATCCCAGGTTGGTTGTTGGGTACGGGGAGATTCCTCCTTGGAGGACTTGAAGAAGTCAAAGAGGCCCATGATGTTTGTTTTGATGTAAAATAAGTGGAAAAGAGAAACGTGAGCAGTCTATTCAAGTATATACCAAGAGAAATATGTCATGTACGATATTGAATTTAGAGACTACCAAAAAAAAAAAAAAAAACCCCAAAACAGCGATCCACGAGCCCTTAAATACCACCGGCGTGCGACACGCCCCAATCATTAATTGGAGGGTGCCTGGCCCTCACCTCCTCGGCTAATAGTATATCCCAATAAACAGAGCATAAGTGGAGCGACTAGGAGAATAGGAGGGGCTCTTCCCTCAACACCAACCAGTGACGACCACGATGAGCTCCACGTCATGGGCTAAGCCCTGTCGGCTTGCGTTTTCATGACGGTCGATCGACCCGTCCTATCCGTGATTTTCTCACGGGGGGTGATGATTGGACTTGCTCTAGCTAGATTACTATCTGCCTTGAAGGTGCGTGTTTCCGTGTTAGAACTAGATGCACGGAGTAAGCCGATCATTATCCATTGAAATAAATAATGAACAGAAATAAATGCATATTTCCGAATTTTCCGATAGAGTTAGGTTATTTTAGCGAAGATGAAAAATGCACACGCAGGCAGCGCTGTTTCGTGCCGATGGCCCGCTAAGCTTTCGTTAAGCTTTTGGCTTGGTTCGGCGGTGACCTATTTTTGGGGCTTGTTCGGCTGTTGGAATGCCGTGTAATCCTGTCCTTGTCACGTGTATCACGTGGATGCTTGAATGACGGTGAATCACCGAGAACAGTATAGCGCTCCTATTAAAGATTAGCGCATTATAGCTGGTTAGCACCTTTAAAATCAACTATCAGTATCCAGCTACCTGATATACTGTAGACATTCTACTTCAAATTTCTCTTTAGTTATTAAGATATACCTACACTCATCTCATCTCAAGCATCGCAGCATATCGTGTCGCAGATATTCTTCCGCTAATCAGAGATGATCTCGGCGTAGCTCCACCGATTGATTATACTCTCTCCGTCTACCACAGCGTCAACTATTCTACCTAAAAGGTCATCCTTATTGATCAGCTTGTATAGTTGATTCCTGCTACGGATTTTCTATCATGGAATGGGAATAGTCATATTTATTCTATAGGGGCAATGTGACATTCAAGGTCTCAATATCTGTCGATTGAAGCTCCAATTTCTAGATGAACCAGTTACAATACTTAATTGTAACCTTTTGACACACTCTAATGGTAGGGATCAGCTATACAGCTCCCCAATGGCTGATACTAATGCACCCCTATCATTCGTTTCTTACGTATGATGATGGGGGGACATCGCGGAGTAGCGCATCTTCATAAAGGTATAGTGGGCTTGGCCACCATAGCCATGGAGAATCCTGCGAAAGAATATATCTCAATACAGTTCGACCAAAACACCATATGGTGTCACGGTCATGCCTTGAACATCTTATTCCTAACAATACATATCTTTGGGTAACTTGTGCTCACCTTAAGCTAGAATAGAACTGTCATCGAGGCTAGCAGTTTTTCATCTGTGTCTATCTAAAACAAAGAGACGGATGGGAGAATAGCCGTGACACAAGTATGTGACTTGAGTTATATACGTATGCACTTCGTCTAGTGGACTCGTTCTCCAAATCTCAAATATCTATGCGACAGTTTAAACAAGAGGAGAAGGTACGGAAAGGAGAACCTTTACCATCTCGCACAAATACCTGAACGCCACGATACTGCTGATCCTTTAACTCGAGCCACATTTTCTTATCCCTTACATTTGTCTGCAACGTGCTTAGCTTCCCACCACAGGTACTGGCTACACTGCACTTCTATGGTATTATGGACTTTGGTGGCGGTGTACTGTGGCTGGGGTGTAATGAATCAGTTGATCTGCTCACTCGCTATGTAGTAGGAAGTCCAATCCAACTATGCAGAACCAGGTCTCTGTATGCATGAAAGCTACCAAGCCGTCACTTCTATGGTCCAAGTGTTTCTCATAGCCTTCAAAGGCCCTTTCACTCCCATTTCTGCAGCTGAGGGGCTCTTTTGAATTAGTGGAATCAGATCGGTGATCACATACACGGGTGGTGCTCTAGAATTTGGGTCTTCTCAGTATGGTATGCATGCCTGAAGCGATCAACACTATAAGTATATACGCATATAAACCAATACAATTCCGTTAAGACATAGAAGATTGGCAATGTTGCGGCTTGAAGACCACAGCCACAGGAATACGCGATGTGGCGGTGAGATTCCGTGCAGATCTTCGCAGGTTTTCTGCATCACTGCCCCACCGTGAAGTTTAATTATATTGATTAAGGTAAGGAGCTAAGAACTCTGTGATCTATAGATCAGATCTGCCATCGGCTCTACCTGAGTTTAACTATCTGTGGTCTAGACCTATTCGGATTTAGGAAAATTAGTGAATAACGTAGCATCGCTTACACAGTAGTTCTCATCATTGGCTTGCATTACGCAGGGTGGAGCTAATTAGTAGTAATCTCGTCTCTTGACTAGAAATGTGTTGCTGATTTAAGAATATTTGAACGCGGTCCAGCCAATATAAGCACAAGCGTGACAAAAGAGTTTGGCTACACCGCTTGGTGAAAATGATAACAGTAAGATTAGGGTAACAGCTCGTCCATAAAATCACACGACGGCATTTATATACTTAGCCTCTATAGTCTGTAAACCCGCTATACGAAATTTGCTACCGGTTTAACCCTTCATACCTATCATCTCATTAATGAGATATTTTGCAATTTGGATAACGATCTTCTGCTATTATGCTTTCCCTTAAAAGCCTTGCAAGTCTATGGAGACTATGTTGGTGCGGAACTACCAAAGTGGTCGAGGGGTATCTCACAAGCACAGTATTTGTCCTCAAAGCTATTCTTGGTGTCGAAACCCCAGACACGCTTGGTGATTCAGATAAATGCCAAGGGAAGGTGGACTATGACTTACCTCTTCCTGAGGTTGCAGACCGCGTCCACACAGCATGGAAGGGACAGGGGCGTACCATACCATTGGACGTATTGTGGACCCGCAAATCAGCTGAAAACAGCCCTTTGGCAAAGCATATTACTGCAGTGAAGGAGGGGCAGTACGGGACGGGTTCGATCGCCCCCTACCGGGAGGGTTGGACCTACAAGCCAGCTCTCGGGGTCAGTGAACTGCTCGGTCCTGAGGGCCAGAGTGGACGTTTCAGCAAATGGTCCCGTGAATTGGTGGAGATGACAGAAAATGGTATCAGCGTGCTACGGGAAATCATGCGATTTCGCGAAAATGCCGATATGTCGGATACAACGCTTAGGAAGAGCTCGAAAGTTTGGACTCAGAAAGTCATCATTGGGGAAGACCGTGTCGGGGACATTTTGCGCAAAGCACGTGAAGGGGCCAACGGCAACCACAGCACAAAATCAAAGGTCGTTTGTTGTCCGTCCCCAGCCTATACTGAGGTTATGGACGAATTCGGGTTGAGAGGTGTCGCTGCATATCCTGTCTTCCTTGGGTCTTGGTGGATGGCCCTATTGCTGCATGATTTCGATGATTGGCGACTGGATTACTTGTGCATTTTGGACTACTCATACTTCTTCGAATATAACGTGGACAGCGCTCGGATAATGTCCCAGTCACCGTCGTCCTTAAAAAAGGAGATAATGGCAGTTTGGGATATGCCAGAGCTCCCAGAGGAGCTCCGGGTCCGCAGGTCGCACATGGTCTGTGACATGGCCTTCTTTGAACTCAAGCGTGCACATGAGGCTTCTGTCCGAGCACAAACGACCGACGGGCTCACTGCCTGGGTTCATGCCGATCGAGATACCTGGCGCGATTTCAAGGCTGTAGATGCTGGCGGCTTCGCGCATTTCCTGTCATTTGTAGCAGGAATTCCCGGACGCGATGACATGATGTTGTCTGGGCTCGTCAACGACTGGGTCGATCTCGGGCCGGATCTACGTTTTGAGGAATGCAACCAGTCTGTCTTCGCTCTCACCCGTGGATCCTTGGCTCTCGCTGACATGCTGAGCTGCTATGAGCGAACCGTGTGGATGTTGAATGCCAGCTTCGATTCTAAGGAACGCCATGTGGGCTTCATGACCATCGCTGGCGCCTGTATATGGGAGCTATGCAACCACCGTCAAGACGTGTGGCGGTACTACTCTCTAGCCTTCAACCTGAGCTCGAGTGTGCAAGCATTAAACCTGTATAAAATTGGTGACCTTGCAGAGTGTTATACATCCAACTTGGAGCCAAAACTGCTATCTACAGCGAAGGAGTTAGATATCCCGCGACGAAACCAGTCGTACCGTGTCTCTGTAGACGGAACGGAGTACACGGGTACGATCATGCTTCATACAACCGTATGCAACGCCGTCGAATCTGGCATACTCCCGGAAAGTATAATCAATTACCAGATTGTCCTTCCACTTCTCCTCCGCCGTGGAGAAATTGACGCGAACACTTTTCTGTCACACATGGACCGTCATTACTGCACACATGCTGCTGAGATTACGCGGTCCGGCCATGCCAATGATTTCAGCTATCAATATGGTCGGGCCATCGCTGCACTTGTGATGGAAGAGTGGTGGTCGGGTCTTTACTTTATCATTGGTGTTGGTAGTCTTATTGAGGCTCAGCCCGGCCATATCGCCGGGGATCGCCCTCACTGATTTTAGGCTCTCTGGTCTATTCAAGGGACAGTCTTGCAGTCATTCTGCAAAGTATGGACCATATAGGGATTTAGGGCTCTTTTGTTCCGTGCAATTTTATAGTAACCTAGGAGTAAATACGTATCTGGCCGGATTGGTCTAGTTACCCAGAACATGAATAAAAACGAATCTATGGATATTATTTACATCTCCCAGCCCCAGTGTCCTGATGCAGTGTTGTCGATAGGATGCCGGTACTGAGAACCAAGGTTTTAACAATAGGTGACTCAACACGTGCGTGGAGCTTCTGAACGCTACGACTTACGTGTAAATAGTAGTTTATGGACAGAGAAGGGTGGAAGGCAAGGAAAGAATGAACCTGGGAGACTAATTATGACTTGGGCAATACCTAACACGTGCGCATCGGGTCACATGGACTAAATAAATATGGTGTTGACTGGTCACATTATCTAACGTTAGAATAGTTTGTTGTCCCTGCAAGGGGTCCGCCCAGACCCTACCAATCCAAAGTGTATCGTATGGACAAGCATTAAGCGCGAAGCAAAAAAGAAAACAGCCTCTTCCTGCAGACTTCCTCTGCACTGTGCGTCCTGCTCTGTCACTATTAGGCGGTCTTACCGACATGAGTTTTCGTCAACAATATATGTCCTCGGATTTGTCCGCCATGGGCTTCACCTTTCCATCTCTCAAGCCTCGGAAACCTGAAAATTGGCATGAATGCTACTTTTAATTATGTCTCTGTTAGCTTGGATTATCTCACTGGTAAATTCTTTTCATTATATTTTAAACCGGTCCATCGATGAATCTAACCTCTAAGATCCAGGTGTTAAGCTACCCTATCCTTAGAGCCATCTATAACCTCACCCTTCACCCCCTCAGAGAATTTCCCGGACCAATCCTGGCCTCATGCTCTCCAATCCCACACTTCTACTGGATTTATAGAGGTATTTTCCATTCTAAAATTCTTAATCTTCACAAGAAATATGGCTCCGTTGTCCGCGTCTCCCCAAACATCCTTCTCTACAACAGTGCCCAGGCATGGAAAGATATCTGTGGCCACCGTAAAATAGGTGATCTTTCGTTCGAAAAGGACCCCGAATGGTACCCCATTGGCCCCAGCGGAGTATCCATTGTCAATGCCATGGAAGCTGACCACAGCCGCATGAGGCGTCTACTCTCGCACGCCTTCTCAGAGCAGGCACTGCGAGAGCAAGAGCCTCTATTGCAATCCTATATTGACTTACTCATCCGTCGCCTCCACGAACATTCCACCTCTACAGCAGCCCGTGTAGACATGACTCAATGGTTCAACTACACCACCTTCGATATCATTGGCGACCTCTCCTTTGGCGAGTCCTTCGACTGTCTAAAAACCAGGAAATACCACCCTTGGATCGAATTTACTTTTCGTAGCTTCAAAGCGTCTGCGCTCATGCGTCCATTCCTTGCACTGCTTCCCCCATGGCTATTTGAGCTTCTGTTACCTCGGAGACTACAAAGGATGATTGAGGATAACTTCTATATCTGTCAGGAGAAGGTGGCCCGTCGTGTAAAGCTCCAGACATCCCGTCCGGACTTTATTAGCTATATCCTTAAACATAACGACAATGACAAACGTCGCATGTCCCGGGATGAAATCGATGTGAATATGGCCCTAATTATAGTGGCTGGTAGTGAAACTATTGCTACCCTCCTATCCGGGTGCACTTTCTTTCTTTTGCGACATCCCGAGGTTTATCGCCGTGTGACCACCGAGATCAGGACGTCTTTCTCGTGCTATGAGGATATCAACTTTCTCTCTGCCGCCAATCTACCATATCTTAATGCAGTCCTCGAAGAATGTCTACGCATGTATCCGCCTGTTCCAAGTGTTCTGCCAAGAAAGGTTCCCAGTGGCGGAGCGATGATTGATGGGAGATTTGTTCCGGCGGGTGTATGATCTTCTTAACCTGAACCTAACCTTTTCTCGATCGTTTCAACACTAACAGCTGAATGATAACCTAGACAACGGTCTCAATGGCCTATCTATCCGCTTTCCGCTCAGAAACAAACTTTGCTGAACCAGACTCATTTCTCCCGGAAAGATGGCTTGACAAAGAGAGTCCTCGATTCGCCGCCGATAAACGGGAAGTCCTGCAGCCATTCTCATACGGTCCAAGGAATTGCTTGGGAAAGAAGTACGTTCCTATCGATTATTGCTGGGTAGGTATTTAATTGACGTTCATTGCTGTTTTTAGTCTTGCGTATGCGGAGATGCGTCTGATTGCTGCGAAGCTATGGTGGAGTTTTGATATCAAGGCCGTTGAAGATATTGAGGGTTGGATGGATCAACAGCGGTCGTATGCTATCTGGGAAAAGTATCCGTTGATGGTTAAATTGACCGCTGTTGAGCGGTAATGATCTCTAGTATATTGGCCAGTGGTTCAAGGTCTTCAGAGAAGACTATCACCAGATGCCATTCGCTTCATATTTCTTGGGAAAAGGGATAATATTCAGACCGAGGTCATGGGCGTTCTGCGGCCAATCTAAAAAGTCACCGTGTGTTATTTGACACCCATACCCATATGTTCTTCTTTATTTGGGCATGTACCAGTACAGCTTCCTCTCACCACTCCAATCGTGTGGGGCAGCAAGTAATAGCTCGAATACAGGAAAATGGGGCGAGCGTGATGTCGATACCACAGATGTAGCGACTGAAGGACTCAGAGAATGTATATGCAGGCCGAATACATTACCGGCGAGGTCAAGAAGTATAACCCTGAATCTTAGTGCTAGTCAATTGCAGCTCTGGGAATGAGAGCCAATCTCAAATTTTCACGTGGAGGGACGATAGTGGCCTTGCAACATGCAAAGTTTTCCAATGTCCCCATTCCGCACTGATGCACCTCTTAGCCATAATTCTCTATTTACATTCACAGATACACACGTGGTTTGAGAGATAATGCGTAAGGAGTAAAGCAATCGCGATCTCTCTTCCGCTCGCGGTAAGGAGGGATGAAGATCAGGCTAGGCCGGGCTGCCGCATATAGCGCCAAGGACAAATCAGAAGCATTGTGCTATGCAAGATAAAAGCGGTGTATCCAATGTGAGAGGATTAATAAGACTCATCACATTTGTTGTGTGTGGATGGCAATGGCAGGTGGTTTATGTTAAGTCTCTGGGCCCTTGGGTAGATGACTATCGTTTCAGGGTTCAGTACCACTTTCTTAAAAATCGGGATCTTCTCTCTTCTCTTACTCGCTCAACCCGATCGTCTCCTGTGTCGATATGTCTATCAACCTAGCTTGCATAGTCGTGGGTTGTCTCCTGGCCTTATACCTAGCTCAGGACTTTCTGTATCCCAAAACCAAACCACTCCCACCCGGCCCACAACCCTTACCCTTGATAGGAAATATCCATCAACACCAATCTGCATCACCATGGGGCAAGCATCAGGAGTGGCACCGAAAATACGGACCCATCATCACGTTAAAGCTAGGCTCGCGGACAGTGATCATGCTAGGGTCCCAGAAGGTAGTTCGCGACTTTGCCAGGATGGGATATCTCTACTCTTCACGGCCTCGTCTGATCCTTGTCGGGGAATGGATGTTCAGCGGTATGCTTCCGGCACTTATGCCCAACGGTGCGCAATGGGACGCCTCCCACAAGCTAATCGCGCCTTTATTCGCCGGACATGCTGTAAAAACATACAATGAAGCGGAGGCTCTGGAGAGTGCACGCATGGTATATGAGCTGCTAGGGACACAGTGGCATCCTACGTACTTCCGTACTTATACATCTAGCATTGCAAAGCTCTTGGGGTATGGGCAGCGGGACGGACCAGACCAGGCCGATGAGGCTGCGCAAGTCGAGGCTCTGATTTACGAGGCTTTCGGTGCGGTTTCCATTGACAAGGTGCTGGTGGATCTGTACCCCTGCTTGGATCATCTGCCAGCGGTATTCGCCAAGTTTAAGATGACTGCGCGGAGACACCAGAAGCGTGTTCTGGATCTGTGGTCCTTGCGTGCCAAACGCGCTATCCAACGATCTGATGTTTGGAGCTGGACGCAGGTGGTGCACAAGAATATGCCTGAAGCCGTCATGTCTTGGGAGCATTTTATCTTTTTACTTTTCGAATTGGAGTCTGCCGCAACCATCACGACTGCCCAGTTCCTCAATATATTTGTCACGATCGCCCTTGAGCATCCACATTCCATACAAAGAGCGCAATCTGAGATGGACGCGGTGGTCGGTCATGACAAATTGCCTAGCTTTACTGACCAGGATCAACTCCCATACCTGAATGCGTTCATATTGGAGATTGCGCGGCATCGCACGATGGTCCCCGTGGGGTTCCCACATGCCGCTATGGAAGAGGGTGAATATATGGGCTATCGCATCCCAACCGATGCACTGATTATGTCCAATCAGTGGCTATTAAACATGGACGAATCGACCTATGATAACCCAGAGGTCTTTCGGCCAGATCGCTGGATTGAGAATCCTAGCTTACCATTGCCGTCTCTATTTGGTTTTGGGCGGCGAAAATGCCCTGGGGAGAGAATGGCCAAGGACTCTATTTTTATTGCGATTGCACGCTTATTATGGGCATTTGATATTAAACAAACTGCACAGGAAAAACGTGCATCTTCAACAGACACTCATAATTTACTGTACATACCACAAATTGAAAACGTCACCTTTGAGGTCCGCAGCGCAAAACACCGGGCCGTGGTTGAGAGGCAATGGCGGGAGTTGGATAAGGATGAGAGACATCTTATGGAAAGGATCAGCCGGTATATGTAAGGTAGTTAGTTATATTATGATTACGCCAGGTTGCCCATTCTCCACCACAGAGTCAGCCTAGCCTAACCACCAGTGGACACCTTTTCACACCGGTCTATCCAACCATGTTATGTTGACTTGTGTGCAATTCACCTCTGTATTCCGACCCAGCCCACTGTTCAATGGTGAAAATATCGCATCTCTCTTGTGACGTCACATATATAAGGCTCCGTGAATGGAACATACACTCGGAAACCTTCTCGGCCGTATGATCACTACACGACTCGCCTCAACCGACGCTTATTCCATATGAAAGAAGTCATCGGGTGTGCGCACCACTGGGAGACCCTCTTAGCCGTAATTTACTTTAAAATCTTAAGTAGGTTTTATCCTTCTCTTCGTTCATTTTTCTCATTTTAGAACATTGTGTATCGAGGAGATACAATCTAGCGATATATCAAACGGTCGACATCTACTCACTCGTAGAGACGGCCCTTTTTAGACGGGCTCGCCTGATCCAATGTTCCTATACCAATCCGGCTGACTGACCCAGAATCGTCGGTGATGTCGCCCAACCGAATGGATATATCTTTCAATAACAAGGCCCTGTCTATTCCACCTAGTGTACCTCCGCCGGGTGGAACCTCAAGGGTCGGTGCATCTCGCGTCATTGTCGACACATACCCAAGAATATCCGGGTTTCGGGTGAAAAATCCGAGCAGGGCCGGTACAAAAGCCCCGACAATGATGGTCACTATACCAACGATCGAGATGGCAAGCCATGGCCAGCTAATCTCATATATAGGAGGCGGGGTAGTATCGGTAAAATTACCAGTACCATTGTAGGAACCCCCACCATCTGACGCAGATAGCAACAGACCGTAGGTGTTGACAACCTGAGTCAGCCGCAGAAGGAAGATATCAACGGGGATGGTGAAGGTGGATCCCGTGTAAATATCCGCTGCTAATGGGGTGTCTGGATTCCGGAAGTAGGCTTCGGTTAGAGAGCGCTCACTGCCTGCTGACCTCAGGTAGCGGAAAAGAACTTTGATTGCTCGAGCGTCGGCCCAGTAGGTGCCGTTGGCGTGGGGACTTGTTCTTGATATAGGGCGGACAGCCGTGGTGGCACAGTTGGCAATGCCGTCAACACATTTGACTCTCATATCGACGTATTGTTCGGTAAGGTTGAATGACGCCTTGAAGTTGGTGTCTGGGATGGTGAAGTTGAAATATACTTTTGTTAGACCGTACCTGGTTTCACTCTTGTCTATAGTGTACATGCCGTCGTCCTCAAAGTCAAAGCCTTTGCTGTTGAATGTAGGCTCACCTTCGATGGAACTCATGTGAAGGTTATAGTAGGGCGCCTCCATGGTGAATTCAGTCTCGCCACTTTCATCCTTGACCCCCTCGATGACGATCCCAGTCAAAGAAGAATAGTCGGTATTGTTCGTGTCTAGTTCTATCCAGTCGGATGTGGCAGATCCCGGATCCCCTAGGTCGACAAGTGGAATTTTGAGGCGGCCGAAAATATCCAAGGGGGAGTGTTTGACAATGTCGGGTGATAACAGGCTTTCCTGGTACATAGCAGTCGCTTTGGTGAATGTTGTCGAAGGGGTGAATGTGTGAGTGCTTAATTCGGTATCATTGCCATATGTAAGGTCGATAGAGCGGGTGATGCTTGTCGGCTTGGTGTAGAGCATTCGGAGGATAGACTGACTGCCTAATGGTGAGATACACCAAAGAATGATGAGAAGCAAGGCCAGTGGGTTGATAGATCGAAGTGAGATCTGAGTGGTGACAGTATTAAAGAAGGTCGAGCTTCCAAAAAGCTGCTCAAGAACGCCGATAGAGACTCCGCGCTCCAACTTCCACGCAGCGAGTTGTTGGTTCATCCGTCCGATCACCGCGGCAAAGGTGAGGGGAAATAGTGTTGCGCCCTGCATGATAATATTTTGGGCTTGTAAGCAAGCTTGGGCTTATTCTATTTGGAAAACTGGACTATCAATCTTACCAAGTTCATTGCTGTCTCGACTCGGTTCCAGTCCGCCTTGTCCACCGAACTGCCATTGCGTTTGATGACGATCACGATCAGAACCAAATAGAGCACTGCTGTGGCAATACCGAGTAGATTCACGAGCAAGCTACCTATATCTAATCGACTAAGCTTTCGGGATCCGATGGGCCATCCGGCGATATCGAAGGCGGTTTGGTCTCTCTGGTTATCTTTCTCCACAGCAGATACACTTGCGTCCTTTGGATGCAGCTGAGCGTCTGAGTTTCGACTGTTTCGCGGTGACTCTGTCCCAGAAAAGGAGGCCACTTGCGCGCTAGGCGCCCCATGATAGACTTCTAGTTCCATTATTGCATTTACTGGAACACACACACGTAGATCTTCTAGATAGAAGTAGTTGCTTTAAATGTACTGCATGTTTCAAATGGAAGGAAACTCAACGATAGGAGTGGGAAGCTTTGTGGAGATAATAATTTGAGTGTCGGTTGCAACCGCACCTTATCTTCAGGTCCAATTTTCTGGTGAAGAAAGTCGATTGGGGTGCTGAGCATCTTACCTGCAGCTAATGCTCCTGTGGAGTTTTCCCTCCAATATCCTGATGCCCCACCATATGAAGTATTTCAGCCCAGCCAATCGTAGAGATAATGCGCAAATACCGTGCATATCCTTCCCAGTATCGGGTAGTAGAGATGGGGCTGGGGCCAAAATCCTTCCTTGGCAAGGCAGAACCGTGCAGCTTTACGAGTTTCTTTTATGTTTCGCGCACTTGCGCCTTTTTTCCCTTTCCCCTCCTTAAGGTTTATCCGACAAGACGAGGTAAAAGTAGTCAAGAAAGTGCGTCAAAGGCGGATAGGAGCCACATAAACAAATGGGACCTTATACCCCCGGCTCCGGTGGGACAGACAATGGAGAGTCGGAATTGCAGCCAGAACAGCAACTATTCATACCTAACTCGTCTAAGCCGGTGAGAAATGACCGGGACAATCTGTTAAGACCGGTGAATTCTCACGATGAGCAACCTGAGTCGTCTACTCTATCGGAATCACAAGCGCAGCGTTTGATAGATACATCGACGGCACCTGCCTCGCTAGAGCGGCCGTCACAGACCAGGCAGCTGCGGTCCAACAAGTGGCAGCTGATATTTGACCTCCTCAGTGCTATCTCTGCCTTGCCTTTTGTGGCTTTAGCTCTGGTTGCCATCGTCTATAATTCGAGGTCGGTAGATGAACATGACTGGGATGATCTCCAGATCGCAATGAAGACGGTTTGTGCTCTGGTATCTAGAAAGTGAATGTTATAGGCATACAATCTCACTCTTAATTATAGTCGGTCACAATATTCCCTTTAATATTTTCGGCCGTAATCGGCCGTGCCATACGGCAGATTGCTAAACAAAATCTCGAACGTGGATCGACTCTCGGAAGACTTGAGCAGTTAAGTAAAAGTACGACGGTATTCGGTGCCATCTCAACACCGTTAATGCTGAAGTCCTGGAACATCTTGGGCCTCGTACTCGTGCTCATCTGGTTGGTCTCTCCCTTGGGTGGGCAGGCGTCACTATATCTTATAAGCCCACAGAGTCTTGAACACGTCGAGCAGCAGGAAGTGCAATATCTTGACATTAATGGCCTCTCCAAGGCCCCAAGCCTAACTTCATTCCCGAGGCTTACAGACGCCTTGGAGGCGATGTTTCTGGCCTGTCTGATCGCGCCGGTAAGTGTGAAAGAGGCTTACAGTGATGCCTGGGCCAATGTCAAGATCCCCTTACTTCGAAGTCTTGTTCGGAATAATACAGCTCAGAGTGAAGGATGGTTTGAACCCGCAGGCAATAACATCACTTATTCGTCACTTGTCGGAGTACCGATGTTCGGGATATCAGCGAGAGGCAACAGCACCTTTCAACTACAGACATCTTACATTGATACAGACTGTTTTGAACTCGGCGAGGCACCTGATGACCTCATTTACAAGTATAATGGCCAGAATGGCCAGTTCCGGATCTATCCAGCGGCCCCGTGGAATGTCACCCGGTCCGTAAATGCTTCAGTTGCACCCGACATACACGTGCTTTCGGGGTACGGAAAGGAGGCTACAAATGGCGCTCTGATAACCTGTCATCTGACAAACGTGTATGTCGAGTTGAAAGTGCTTTGTTCTGGATCCAACTCCACAGCCCAATCTCAACGCAGCTGCAGGGTGACAGCCATCCGGGAGAGTGTCGAACCACATCAGTCTTCATCCCTGCCGCCGTTGATGTATCCGGACTTTAGTGTTTGGGATACCTTTGCACAGGGTCTGGTGAATGCCTCTCTGTCAGTGAATAGGAAACTCGGGACGTACACCGAGGCATATCTTCAAAATATTGACGCGACCGAAACACTGCCGCTACCAAAATACCTCTTGAAAACGCCTGTGAACGATATATCCGACCATCTCACTCAAATCATGAACACGTTTTACTTGGGCAGTATTGCTTTGCCCTTCGTTACCCTGGGGCCTAAACTTCCCTCTCAGGGCAACTACTCCAAATATTCCGAGGCTTATGAGGCCTTCGATCGCTCTTCATTAGCCAGTGTACTAGCTGAAAGAGCCTATCGGGATGCAACTGCTACATACGTTGTGAACTGGGGATGGGTGGCTGTTCTCTTATTGGCAAGTCTAATGCTAATTGCAGCATCTGTTGTGAGCTTTTGGGTGGGACGGCAAAGCCTAAACCCCGACATTATTGGATATGCTTCAACTCTGACCCGCGACGCTCCTTACCTACCGCTTCCTTCAGCGGCAAGCACGCTGAGTGGATTCGAACGTGCACGGTGGTTGAAAGATGTTCAAATTCGGTTTGGTGATGTCCAACCGGAATCTACAGTTGGCAGATTAGCCATTAGCACTCCGGACTTGGCTGACAGGTCACGCAAAGGCAGGCTCTACTTGTGATGATTAAGAGTTACGGTCGACTATGTCGACATTGGATTTAATAATTATATATTTCTGTTAGATATTACTAATGTAATAGCGATGTAGTATTACCATAGTCCGATTAAGGTTAAACCCTACTTTCTGGCTACCTCGTGCAATACAAAGTTCTTCCTCAGCAAACCGTACTGCGTGCTGGTTGGTGACCTACATAAAAGCGCCTGTTTAGCAGTGGCAAGAACTTATTATGCAATTTTGACAAAGATTGTCGGACCTTGTAAACATTATACCAGGGAATTTAATATATTTCAATAAAAGCTGTCCAAAGTTTCCCTGGCCTACCACTTCCATGGCTTCCCTTATCTCTTCTAGAGCATCCTTCACAGTTCCTTCAAAGGTCTTCATAGCTCGTAACCTAAACTCCTTCCTATAGTACTGAATTGCACCGGGCTACAGTTGCGGATATGAGCTTTCTCAAGATTTCAACATGATCTTCTATACCCTTTATTAAATAAAATGAAACATAACTTACTCCTAGCTAGAAGTACCTACCTAGTAACCCTATATTACCCAATCGGGTAAAGTCCACCTCGCAAGCCAAAGAACCAATCACCTGATCCAATCACAAAAAGCTGCACAACCGGCTTAAACCAACCACCGTAAGTTTTCTGCTTGCTTCAGATACGAGACTCGCCTTATCAGAATCAAAAAAAATAATCGCAGAAAAAACCCATACTCACCACAAACCCAATCATTGATTTCTCGCTGCCTACTCCCAACATCCGAAATAAAAACCAAACCCACCAAAATGTCCACAACTACACCCGAAGACATCCAAACTCGGCGCGAAGAAGACTACGCCCGCTTCAAAAACTACGCCGCCTACACATTCCTCGTCGCATCCCCAATCTTAATCGCTCTCCCACCCCGGAAACTCGACCATCTGACTGTGCTCCTCGGCACGGCCTTCGCCTTCTCTGCGAACCACATCACCTACGACCGTACGGGGCGGAGTATCGTCGACCGCGTGCACTCGAAGATATCCTCCGGGCGGACGATCGTGCCGAGTGGGTTGCCCAGTGAGCGGGCGCTGGAGATCCAGGCGCGGTTGCGCGCGTCAAGGGAGAAGCAGTTGCGGGAGGGGGGACTGACGACGGAAGAGATTGAGAAGTTACGGGCGAGGGAAATGCAGGATAAGGGGGTTATGGAGAGGGTGTGGATGGGTGGGGAGACGGAGGGATGGAAGGAGAGGAGATTGAGGGAGGAGCAGGAGGCGTTGGATTCTGGGAAGGGGTATGGGGATTTGATTAAGGAGCATATCTGGGATGTGTGGACTTGGGGGAAGAATGATGGGGAGGGGAAGAAAGAGTGAGGTTTTATTTCTGTGCACAATTGTATAGTATGTGTGTTGCAAGCATCTTGGATGGGCGTTTGGGGCTTACTTTACTGACTTTGTGGAGCGTTGGATATGGGTCTTTTTGTATACTATGTATAGTATGGTTATGTGTGATATGTGATGGTGTTTCTCCACTTATTGTCACTCTACTGATGGGTTCTGTTGTAGGAGTTAGGGTTGGAAAGGCTGAGGGAAGGCATATTTGCTAGCCTAGCTTGTGAGCAGCATAACTCCTTTGATGGAGTACCTCTATTCATCTGAAGTAGGCCATAGCCTGTACAACTCTTATAGTTGCCGTGATTAAGAGTTTGCCTTCATTCGTTGTTTATATTAAGCTTTCTGCATACATCATTTCCGTACGGCATCCCATGCATGTTCCCAGCCATAGGCTCGGGGAGCAATATATCGATCTGACAAGTCTATAAAAAAAGTGTAGATTAGCTCAGAGATCAGTATTCAACATCCTACTAGAAATCAACAGGCTGGATATACCGCATCTACTCCGTTACCTTCGACACGATCACCAATCTAATTGGGGATATGCTAGATATATCCGATCAAAGTTCAATGGGTATTTAATCTTGAAAAATCTTGGCTCAAGGAAAAAGCACGACCCAACAAAAACCTACCACTCCCCGAACACGTGCCCATATCCAAGCCCAGGAAATGCACAACTTCTCCATTCCCTGCCCAACCAAAGGCTGGCGTCTCATCTACACCCCATATGGTTCAAGATGTTGCGGAGATGATCCTGTGTTATACTCATTTTGATCCTTCGACGCTGCCGCCGATGCTTGATGACTCGTAATCTTGTCAATTCCTGGGGGAGAATAAGTGGCATTTTGAAGGAGGGCCTTAAAATTGTGCAGCGCTGAAATCTAGGGACAAGTCGGCCTGGTGTTGCCAGATAAGTGGAACTGACTATGAGGTGATGCGCAGGGCTCGGTAGTCCATGCAAATAAGTGGCTGATAAAAGGTTGCTGGGCTGAAGTCTACTATTGAGATGATTTTCCGAGCTTATATTTGATGTGAAAAGCAGAGACAGGCGATGGTACTAGATACCCAAGACGGTTGATTCAACATGAGTATAATTCTTAGTGTTTCACATCGGTTGACAAACAAGTACACATGCGTGCTTCTCAGTGGAAACTTGAAACAGTAACCTAATACTTCTTGAACTCGACTCCTCACTTCAAGCCCTCCTTCTCTTTCATGTATTCTGACAACCCTTCATACGTTATAGCAAGGTTTCTTGAAATGCTAGAATAGCTTACGTAGTATCATATCCTTCAGGCTATTGACATACGTCTCCCCTAGAGGATATCAATTCTCGAACAAGGCCTTTTCTCATCGATGGGACAGAATTGATACGCCGGTCATTAGAGGTAACTATGCATTGACGCTACGTTGAGCTACTCTACCACATATCATGAGTAGATTCACAGCTTCATCCGTTAATGCTTTACAGCTCAGATACCACAGCACATCCTACCATAGCTACACTGGACTCTACAGGATCATTACGTACTTGATCAATAAGTGGAGAAAAAACAAACTCCATTTCTAAATCAAAACTAGAAACTGAAAAACAAAACAAAAGGAAATTGCTATCCTCCCATTCGGGCTTGGGAACAAGGGAAACATCCTCGCCACGTCAATAGACATATGTGTACGAGGTAAAAACCTTGAACAGGATGCCAGAACATAAGAAACCCTTTATTCCGTTTTCCTCCAGCTGACCTGTTTATATAGGCCGCTTTTACCTTTATAAAAATGTAGCCCGTCTTGAAAGACAAGGTCTACTTTAAACATCTCCACTGTAGTCTGCTTTATGGGCTAGACTACTCTTAACGTCCCCTTTTAATGAATAGTAGCCTGCCTTTAAAGACAAGGTCTACGCCAACGTCCCCTTATAAAAAAGAGTAGCCTGTCTTTAAAGACAAGGTCTACCTTTAAAAACCACCTCTGTAACCTGTCTTTAAAGACTAGGTTACTCTAAACGTCCCCTTTAAAAAAATACAACCTGTCTTTAAAGACAAGGTTGCCTTAAACAATCCCACGTAGCCTGCCTTTATAGACAGGTCTACGATCCCCAATATAAAATCCTCTTTATCCTCCCCAGCCTACCCATACAGAGTAGGCCGTATACCTAGGCGGGACATCCACTGCACGTCTGCCGTGGATGCCCCTATAAAAAAACATCAACCCAACGACACGTCTGCCATTGGGTTACCCCTTATCCTCCACGTCCCTCCATTTGTTCCTCCACCGGATACCTCAATGTTTTGTCCGTTGTGTCGATATAAGGGAGCCATATGATGAGAAAGATTTAAGTGAAATGACTTAAATAACTTAAATGGCTTAAAATGGCTTAAATGGCTTAAATGGCTTAAATGGCTCGGAGGGTTATTCGATTTGTCGGACAAATATTTTGTTTTTGTCACCATGACTGCCGCTGGCCTGCCTAAAACATTTGCAAAGAAGTTAGAAGATTTAACAAAAGAGAAAGCATATCCAGCCCGGCCGGCTTCCATTGGGGCGCCCTTTAATTCAATGGAGCCGCCAGCAGTTGGGTTATTTGCGTGATCCACGTAGAAGCATGTTTAAAGCATACTTTTTTTTTGTGGTTCTGTTATGTTGATCTTGTTTTTGTTCTTTGATGTTTTTCTGTAGGCGTTGGGCGGGCGGCAGTCTGGTGTTGGAGGGTTGATTGTCGATTTGTTTATAAGGAGGCCAGGCAGCCCTTATATCGTCAATTACTGACTTGAGCTACCTGGCCTTTAATGAGATGTTTTGTGGGAAGGCCAGGCAGCCCTTATTTTCGTCAAGCAGTGACTTGAGCTACCTGGCCTTCCATAAAAGTCGATTCAATAGAAGTACAGGGGAGGAGCATCGGACATTTCGATGTCTTGAGGCTCCTCCCCTGTACCTGTGGCGAATTGGGGTGCGGCCTATCATCTGTCAGTGATACATGTCCAAGACAGAAAGTAGAAAGGGGATACTAACAATGGCGAGTGCCGCAAATTGTTCTTCAACGGGGTGGGACGTGGTGAATACGTCGAGCATCACCATGTGCTCCACTTCAGTTGGTGGGGCCGTGGTGAAGACATCGACCATCACCACGTCCCTTTGAGGAGAGGGGTGACGAACGGAGATGCCCGGCTGCCTCACCGGCCGCCTGTTAAGCGCGGGCGCGTCGCGCATGATGGTGTCGCCATCCCGGGACAGCCGTGGTTGAGGGCCACGGCGTTGACCCGGGTGTCTAGGCGCATTGTTTGCACCACCATGCCGGGGCCCCCTCCGTTGGGGACCGAGACCCCGTCGACTTCTCCGAGGGGTGAATTTTTGTTTTTGCCCTGGCCCTTGTGGCTGGCGGGGCCCCTGCTTCTGGATTCTGTTATTATTTCCATTAGCAGGGAAGTTCTTACCACCGCGGTAGCCAGAGGGACCCGAGGCGGGTGAGGGCCAAGACCTTTGATTGATCTATATACCATCGTTAGCTCCATGATCAAGGTCATCCATCATCAGAGGGGCATCAACTTACCTTGGACACCTCGTTGGGTCTCCTGCCTCTAGGCCGGTTGCCAGATCCAGTATCTTGTGGCCTCCTGCCTTTGCGATGATTGACGCCGGCAGTTTGTACGAGGCCGTGACCCAGGTGGGATACGACGGGTCCTTCTCCGAAGAAAGCCATTTTATTGCTCACTCGGGGGGGAATGGAATGACTAACAAATTCTAACAGGTGAAGAGCAGTTGATTCGAGCGGAGGAGCAGGTGAATAACACTTTTAGGAGGGTTGGGATGTCACTGCTAGTCTTGCCCGCACTTATTCTCAAGAACGGATCCCTTTCTTTCCTTCGTGAGGAAAAAAGGTTAAAAAAAAGTACCTTTTAGCGTAATTCAAGATTTATTTGAGGTGCGGTGTGGACATGAGTTTTTGTTTATGAGGATATTTGAAAGCAACGCTCCGATTTGGGTGTCGGTTACAAGGTTCTAGTTCAGTGGGTTCTTATACTGTGTCGAGGTTATTATGGATGTTAGACTCGACTGGACTCTTCGACGCTCGTTTCTTGTGCTTGTTCAGGTGGTAGACAAATGTTATCAGACGAATCAAGTGGGGTTATTTTTGTGGATAGTAGATCGTAGCTATGGCAGCAATAGAGTCAAGAAAGACGAAGAAAGGAAAGTCTTTGGCAGGGGGGAGAAATCCAGCATTAAGTATGAGGGCACCTACGGACGTCACTCTTGCTCACTCAAGCATGTTTGGTTCTTGTGGACGACAGTGGGAGGTAATGGTGCTACCTAAAAAGATACGACTCCAAGTATAGACTTTCAAAAAAGGCAATCTGGGGTAATCCGGAGAAGCTGGGGTAATTCCCCGGTATCCACGGAACGAACCGTAGGGCTGATCTCATTTAACCTTTACATTGTGAGCCTCATGGAAAATATGCGCAATCGGCTTATAGCACTATCCATCCTCATAGATATTCCTCAGACTGCAAGAAAGAAAAAAGAGGCACGTATTGGCAGAGTGCCTTTGCTTTTGTATTGAAACTGATGATGTTTCAGAAGATAGGAGGAGTCCCCGACTTGCGCTTCTGACGCTTTGTTCTTCGTTTTTCTTCCAAAGAAGCGACGTCAGACCCCTGTTCAGAGTCTACCGGCTTCAGGATTTTCTTCTTCCGGCCGGTATCCCACGGTACGTCAATAGTACCGTCCTGAAAACTCTCTGTTTTGGTCCTTTTCTTCGGTTTGGAAATACCACCGGGAGAAGACGTGCTGCCTGTGGATGCCATACTGTCCCGTTTCCTCTTGTCAGGCTTAGAGCTCCTTTTTCGTCTCTGTTCTTCTTTGATTTCCAGTCGACGTTGAACTTCTTCGGAGATGTCCTCTGTTTCCAGAGCCACCGGCGTCACATTCCTCACATCTTCGTCCCCACCCGGCATCATCATATCCAGTCGCTTGCGCTTCTGATACTGCACTGCTCCGACAGGCATGGTATCTGTGCTTTCGTTTTCCACCTCCATACTGTCCGATTCCACCCGGGAGCGTTTCCTCCGTTCTTTTGAACGACTGCGTTGTCGTTTCGACGAATCACGGCTAGATGACGTAGACGCGGTCCGGTAATCATTAGCTGTAGCAGTTGATTTGTCTGATGATTCTCCAACATTTCCTGGTTCTGTCACAAGGTTACCTTGGTGAAGCGGTAACAGTCATTGTTCATATTACAATACGTACTCGAAATCTGCCGGCTATCTATTAGCATCATACATAGTCATGACTCAAAAAGAAAAGACAATCTTCACACGAGAACGCTGTTCACTCCCCCAAAAGAAATGAAAAAGAAAAAAAAAAAAATGACCAACCAATTGTTTCTTCACCACCCGAAACTGCGTCATCAACCTACTCGTCTTCTCGATCATCCCCGACACCATTTGCAACGCGTCACCACTAGGCACATTATTTCGAACCACATTCAACATTTCCATATGTGACGACAGAACGGATTCATGCTGGGCGCAGATCTGCAACGAAATTCACTCCTTAGCGATCAGGCTCGACAAGATGGATATCGTGCGTCATTCACGCGGGGAGATCTTCGCGCACCTCCGGCCATGATATTCGACTGCGCGGAGCTGTGGTTTCGGTAGTATGGGACTCTGTATGGATTTCTTCGTCCTCCTCCTCGACGGTAGGGTTTAGTGAGGGGCGATCGGCGTTTTGCGACATTGTGATGTGAGACCGCGCGACATTGGGGTTAAATTTAAGATGGGAAATTCTGTGGCGCGTTTGATCGGCGCGTGGTTTTTGAGTTTCTCCGCGCCAAGAATAAGCTTCTGCACAAGCTTCAGGTACGAGGGGGCGCAGGGGCCAATCATCGGGGTGGGATTTGTTCATTCCCTTCGAGATTAATTACTGGGATTCCTTATGGTACATCAATATAGAACTACATGTCCACATATCTGGCATATCCTCTATTGGACGTACTACACTGAGATACTCCTAGGTTTGACTATCCTAAGTACACCGCCTGGGAAATATTAATAATGTTGTATAGCACATTCAGCCAAATATATATCGATGCGACTCCTCCTAGACGACGACTGTATATTATAAATGCAGGAAGCATTCCAGGCGGATTAAGTATATTCACTTGCACGCTTTTCTAACATTCTTTTACTAACAAATGCACAGGTGGCTGTGTGATTTTCAAGCGAATGACGTCTGATACTAGAAGCGCCATTATCTTGATTACCAAATTATACCCTACTAATATAAGGGAAGACGATAGTGGCGTGCGAGTACCATCTTCGTGATAATAGGGTTTGATCGACTGTTAACCCATACGGAAATTATCCGGACGCTCTCACTTCGCAACCTCAACAATCAACTTCGTACAACTCACGCCCCGAACCAGCTTGTCCAAACCAGCATTGATAGCCCCCAAACCCTTTCCCACAACGCTCGGCTCCGGACTCGGTCGGATAGTCCCCATGACCAGATTATCCCTCAGCCAAGTCCCAAGCCAATATCGGAACTGCTCCAGCCTCTCCCCTTCCACCATCGACGGCATCACAAATATCGTCTCTACCCCGTCCACGACCTCCGCATCCGGAGGAACAATGGGTGCTGACGCGACCTTTGCTGAGATCGTCTCTGTCCCTTCATGTCCTTTACCAACGAATGTCTTAAGTACAGCCTGACATGGCGCCAGCTGTCCGGTGGCCAGAAAACAATACCGGATCACCAACCCGTCCTCCTTGGCTGCCGAAACAATTGCATCAACAACATGTGGGTCTTTGTAGTCGAACACGCGGTCCCCACCCAGCGAACTCACATAACCCTTATTTGCGGATCCGGCTGTGGCGTACACGGCTGCGAAAGAAGAGCTGGGGTCATCCCGAAGCAGCCGGGCTGTTTGTACGCCCATGGTACCGACGCTAGAGGAGGCACCCCAAATTAGGAGCGCTTCTTGTTTTCCCCGGGTATTCTTTGCTGTGACATCTCCCATCCGGGGGATTCCCATGGCATCCCACGCGCTGAGGGGTACCTGGACGGCGACGGGCAAGGTTGCCGCGGAGTTCCAAGAGATGTCCTCGTCCGGAAGGGGCACAGCATGCTGCCAGGGGACGAGACACCGCTCCTGAAATGGGCCGTAGTCTGGATCGCAAGACTTCCAGACCGAAGCGGCGTAGGCGGCGACGCGGGTGATGCCTGGTCGGAAGGAAGTAGCCGGGACGTTGTTGCCGATCTCAAGGACTAACCCCGACATGTCGAAGCCAATGACCGTTGGGTATGTGGATATGAAAAGGCCTTGGCCACGCATGATGGCGTCTGCAGGGTTGAGGGCTACAGACTTGACGGCGATGAGGAGCTCGTCTGGTCCTGGTTTTGGGGTAGGTCTGGTTTGGAGTACAAAAGGTTGGCCTTTGGCCTGGGAGACGGCGGCGAGGTGGGTAGCCATTTGGAGGGTTTGTGTAAGTAGAGGTTTTCAAGTCAAGGTTTTATGATTTTGAGGGAGGATATTGGGGATCAACTATCCTTTTATACCATTAAGCCATCATTTCAAACTACTTCCTCTGATAACATTCTCAGTTGATTATGTTGATTATAGATGCTTACAGCCAATCACAGGCCTCTGCATCCGAGGGGGAGTTAGCGTGGTTCCGAAAGAAGGTTAGCGTATGGGTGCCTGTGACGATGCTGAAACCTAATGTCCTTGCACTGACTCCATTAAACTCCTCTCAGAATTATGAATATTAACGAAATATGGAGGTTCCCGACCGGAGGACTCGGCAGAGGTCGAGATTTGGCTGCCGCAATTGTAAGCTAAGAAAGCTCAAGGTGGGTGCCTCTTTCTAGACTGTCCGTGCTTGGCTGAACGAATTCCTTGGACACTTAGTGCGACGAAAGCAAACCACATTGCAAGAGATGTAGTTCGTTCGGGGTATTATGCAACTTCATGTCGAGCATCCCGGATCTACAACCTATCGCCGCAGATACAGGGAGTCCATTGGTGGTTCATAAAAAGGCAACCATTCAACCCCCTATCGCCAGTGCTGTCTGGACGTCTGACGCATTCACATCCTATCATTTGAACGCCAAGTGTCAGGATTTCATCACCCGGTATTATGGACGAAGTATCACTATCCCAGATGACCCTAATATAATACACGTTAATCGCAAGCTGCTAAAACTAGCCTTCACCGTAGGTGTTATTTCACTGATCCTGTCACTGTGAGACAGAATTGAGCTCCGCTAACATATTGATTACAGTACCCTTTTCTAATGCACGCCTCTCTCGCTGTGGCACTTACCTATGACCGCCATCTGAATAGTTCATTAGGATGTCGTCGCAGTCTAGAAGAGTGCTATCACTGGTCTCAAAGCACAGTTCTTCTCAACAGGCGGTTAAGGGAACCGATTAACGCGAAGGATAAGGATGCAATCTGGGGCACTGCAGCCGCTCTGACAATCTTATCCTTCTCATCCCCTGATGCACGCACATCGGAAGAACCATGGCCTTTAAAGTCCTCTAACCAGTCCGATTTAGACTGGGTACGTATGAGCCAGGCCAAAATGTCACTGTGGCACATAGTCAACCCGCTACGACCGGACAGTCTTTTCCGTGTAATGGCGGCGACCTTTGCTCAGATGCAATCGCCCTTGCCAGAGAAGGGCATAGATGGTATACCAACAGCGTTGGCTGCCATATGTCGTCTTAAGGATTCATCTACGGCGAACAATAACCCGTATTTCGATATCGCTCACGCAGTATCCCAGATCCTGGACACCCCGGATAGCGAGGTCACAACAGGTCAAACTCAACTCTTCATGCGTAGTATTCATGGCCCTTTCGAAGACTTGCTCCGGAACAAAGATCCTGTAGCACTTTTGTTGCTGTATCTGTGGTACCGCAAAACAAGTCGCAGTATATGGTGGATTGAACTTAGGGCCAGAGTGGAATGTCCTTCTATTTGCTCGTACCTACGGTTATATCACAAACAGAATATTGCAATACAGGCATTACTTCCAGGTGGTGCACTCACCGATAGTTGGGTTTAGTTAGGATTTGCTCCAATATCACTACGTACCTCACTCTGTACGATGTGACTATGGCTTCGCGGATTTCTCGGCGCGTAAATTCCGCCCTTTCAATAGAGCGATGAGCTTAGTGCGCTATATCATGTCGCAGGATCTCTGGCCTCAGCTATTAATATTGGCTATCACAGTTGATCGGGGAATACATGGGTAATCCGCGGACTTTTTGTCGGAGGCCCGACCTCAAATGGGGGCATGTTCCCCGCCTATCTTTAACCTGAAGTCGATCACGGCCTTTGACCCCACTCTGAAATCTAACTAGGAAGACGCAGCCATTCCGTATGACAATCTTAATGTATGGGTGGCTCGATGGTGATTGTTGGTTATTACAACTGAACTCTTTCCTAAAGGTATGCTGGGGACTGAACTTCATTGTACCGCATTAGTCTAAACAACTCTCTCCTTTGGCCACAATTATATGACATAGTGTAGACTGCCGCCCTGTCAGTGATTTCAAAAGATATTATCAGGAACTCACAGTTTTACCATGCATTCTCACCGTTCGAGAGAAACCGCCGCAGACTACTCTGTCCCTACAGAGACAAGGACCTCAACTGGGGTAAATGGAATTGCTTCCTTGACCTTCGGTAGGAAGAAGACAGAGAGAAACTAGGAGGACTACTCTCCGACGCTGATTTTGTGGTTTCGGGATATCGCCCAGAGGTCCTTGACAAATGGGGCTTCTCCCACGATGACATCCTGAACATCACCAAATGACGCAAGCGCGGCCTCATCTATGCGCGTTTAAATTGCTACGGATGGTACGGCCCAGGATCTCATGGAATCGGTTGGCAGCAAATCAGCGATGTCAATTGCGGTGTCTCCTTGGAGTTTGGTCGAGCGATGGGACTCGACGAAGCCGTTACTCCGGTTTTCCCGAACTCTGACTACTGGACTGGAGTCTGCGGCTCAGTCGGTATTCTGGACGCTTTGGTGAGGCGAGCTGAAAAAGGTGGTTCATATACCGTCCAAGTTGCACTGAGCTACTACTCTCAATGGCCAGTCAAGTCTGTCGGCGTCTACCCCAAAGGTGTGTGGGAAAATGTCTGGTTCCTTAATGGTCGCAAAGTTTTCCGTCATTTCCAAACCATGAGTAGCTTGATTCCAGCTTATGTCGACATGCTCAAGTCAAACAGTACAGGTCGCGTGTTCCGTGCAAGCAACTTCCAATCTCTACATAGTAAACACGTGGGAGTGGATATTAAATCTCCTAAGCCCGTGCTTCAGTTCCCGGCAAAGGAGGTGAACTTGAGATACAATGTCGGCACTCGAACCAATGGAGTGGATCAGCCTAAATGGTCCGAAGATCTCAGTGTCGAGATGGTAGCTTAGTTCTCCTCTTCTCTAACCCGTTACTAATTTAACAATTCCCAGATACCTCCACTGTATTTCGCACGCGGACTATTTAAACAGATCTTTGCCCTAAGTAGAGTAGTAACTACCAGACGAGTTATCTGTAATTTCTATCTTGAGATCTCTCGAAGCACTACAAGGTAAATCACATCAACGTGTCATGTGAGTTGGAAGCGATTTACTTATACAGCCAGTTATATGGCTGGTTAGTTTTCCTAAATTCATATCCATCGGCCTCTCCCCTCTTTGGAGGATAGGTTCTCGAGAATACCACTGCACTGTGACCTGTCTTTGCCATTTCAATGCATGCTGTTCACTGTCATCTGTCTGGAAACGAGTCCTTGCTAATGGGTGATGGGGTCTTGCGGCACTGCATACATTGTAGCATCAATCCGCTGGGCTTTGAGCCCTGCAGTCAGCCTTCGTTGGGAGTGTGGAACACAGATGTATACTAGATTGCGGGGGGCTTCCAAGATCCATTCTAGGATTACGCGGGCCATGCAAGCCGTAGTGAATTGGTACTGCACTGATTTGACAAAACATAGTTAGCGCGCAGCTCAGCCCAGCTGGTTAATGACTGAGAATCGATTGGCGGGGTATATTATCCGACGTAAACCCGACCAAGGTCAAGCATGTTGTGGCTATGGCTATGCGAATATCCTTTGCGGTGGTGCTATCATTAGTGAACGAGGGAAATCTAAGAGTGCCTCTATAGTCAATTCGTAGGATATCTAGTTAGGCCATATCCAAGAAGGGGGGATAATACCGTACGTAGGCAAGCCCTACATCTAAGTCATGGAGGGCGAAGCGGGGTAGCGTTTACTCTTTTCTTTCTTGTTTTGTCTTTCCTCCTTTGTCCGTTTGGCCTGAACCTGGAAGTGAAAATTTACTCGTAGCTAACACAATCTAGGGCATGTATACAGGCATAGGTGTCTCACAGTCCTGTTGTATGTATATGAGTAGATCGAACTTGACATCCTTGAATAAAGACTGGAGCGGAGTTCACAACCCTGTTCGGCCGGGGGGTATCTAACAACACATTTCCAGCCTTGCGAAGAATGGAAAGACGAGGCTGAGCCCCAGAGCAGCCTTCCGTTTGTTTTCCTTACTTTTCTTTTCTTTTTTTTCCCATTTAAGCCTAATCTCCCATCCTCATTGCTGTGGGAATCTATTAGACAAATTAATATTTCACTTACCTGTTTCTTCCTCTAAACTTTGATCTTTAACATTGGAGCCATACATAATATCAATACGTTGGCAAAAAAGGCATGGCTGACCCACTTTCCTTAGTCGCGTTGGGCTATACAGTTGTAAAGGATCTCTGCAAGCTTGCCAGAGGGATGAAAAAGGCTTGTAAAGAGATCCATCATGCTAAAGTAGATCTCGAAAGAGTGATCGAACGAACAAAGACAGTGGCCGAGACATACAGATTCTTTCTGGACACAATCAAAGAAGCGAGAAAGATTCAAGGACTGCGTGGAATGTTCAACAAGTATGATAGCCTGATTAACCGAGTCGATGGGGAGTCCAGCGCAACCGTTCAAAAGCTTCAGAACGTGAGGAGTATTTTCGCACCTCTCGGACAGAAAGGCCCTATCCATCCCACTGAGAAATGGATGGCACAAATCAGATGGTATAGAAAGGGCAACAAGACCGTTATTCCTCTGTTCCAGGACATGAAAGTCTTGGAGCAATCGATGAGAACAATCGGGATCTTGGTGCAAATCCACATGCTCAAACAACTACATTTTAACGATCGATCAAACGCAATCCTGGCACAGACGTAAGTTAGAACCAATCAAACTTCGTGTGTCCCACTAACTATCGTCTATAGGAAATGGCTCGAGCAAATGCTCGGTATTGAAACTGACAAGCTGCGGCGCGCTCAAAGGTCACAGGAAAAGTTACTGACACAGCATATCGTCGTCCCAAGGCATGATATTGAGCCAAATGACTTTGCTCAAGCTATACTCAAATTGCTGGAAAAAGAGATTCCTCGTCTGTTTATGTATAAACCTCCAGGTAGCCCACCAACTTCTGATGCACGATCCCCATCAAACTCACCAAACGCTCATCAACTCTCTCCAACCACACCACCCTCGCCGCCTCCTCGTCCAAATGGAGGAAATAGAGGATCAGCAGTGAGACAACAGTCCAAGGAGATGTTGCCACACTCGCCCGAGGGCCCTCGGCGAAGAGTACGCCAAGCAAGATATCCTGTAAGCGACGCGCCCCTTCCAAGCCTTGCTGCGTATATTGATGCAATCTTTCAGCCACTATCGACCACACAAAGTCTTGAAGAAGTAGAAGTTGACGTCCGGGAGGAGGGGCCGGATGACAACCATAGCAAAGAGCAAACCGGCCCATACATGCCAATGCCACCCTTTGGCCTACCAACATTAGCTCCTCGCCCACGGGCTGGACGAACATTGGATAGCAGCGACGACCTTATACAACCAGAATCACGTCCACCACGCACTGCAAGCCGAAGATCCCTGCAAAGAAACGGGGGTCCTTCTTCGTCGCGGGCGAAGCCACAGAATGGCAGCATCATATCGGTATATGGTAATGATGGAGAGGTCACACCCACTCATCTAACGGGAGGCCTTGGGCTCCAATCAGGGTACGAAAGAAAGAAAAGACATGATCGGGGATCGAACAAAACGCCATAAGTGCGTCTTGAAATTGGTTAGTTCTCTTTTGCTCTCAGTATAATTCAGTCTTGTGTGACTTTATAAGTCTGATGTAAATAAATTCACCATGCGTCCGCAATAAATGAGATGCTGTTATATTTTACCAGAGGTTAAACGGCTACCACCATTAGGATTTCAGCTACGATATGCACCGCTGGCTTTTGGATATTGATACCACTATATCAATGCAACGCCCAGCAGCAATGTCACAACATCTCGAGGCGGGCCCAACGGCCGAGCAACACAAAATTGACTTAATGGCCACTGCTATTGGGAATGGTTTTCGGCACGTCCATGTTGCAACTAAGGATTTGTTCGAGACTTTTCGTTTTTGGTCTAGGGCCCATTGGGTTTACCGGCTATTTGCACGGCCTATCGCACACACCACAAAGGGACACCATGGCCCGCGTTACTTTACTTTGAAGACTCTTCAATTGCAGAAGCTCTAGTAAAACAATATAACAGCACTAGGCAGGAAGTCCCACGGACAAAAAGAAGACCCCGACCGAGACGAGACTCGAACTCGCAAACCTTTGGTACCGGAAACCAACGCGCTACCATTGCGCCACTCGGCCGATTGGTGCGAGGTTCAAGATAGAATTCGAATCCCGTGAAAAGCATGTCTTCAAGCGCGGACCCTCTACCCACTGTTAAAGAGGCCTAGATCACTTTATCTCAAAGTTGGAATGCCGTGTGCTCCTTACACTAACTAAATCCTGGGCCCCCTCAGATCTAACAGTCATGTTAGAGATAAAACTATGACCAAAGCAGTATGGAAGCATGCCCTTAAGGAATTAAGTGAAGTCTGTACCTCATTCCAGTGGGCCATTGATAGTAAGGTGCAACACTGCCCCCTCAAGAAGTTAATACATCCTAGGGCTAGTATTCATTAGACTGATCCACTTCGTATGACGACGGCTAGGGCATACGGATGCGAAACATAGCTCTGACCTGCGGCGGATGGTATACTACACTCTTGGCAGGCGACTTTAGGCGTACCGTCCTGCAGATCTCCTATCAACATATTTAACTCTTGGTCTTTTAGGTGCACTCCTAGGAATATCTAGTGCCAAGAACCAGGCAAGCCAGATTTGAAAAGCTAAGCCGACTCTAACAACCCCGACAGGGTAGCGTAGTGAAATTGATTATGGAATATAAAAGGAGGCGAATATTCCCTTATACTCCACTTCCACTATGGAAGCTCTTCTGCCACAATCCATATACTACAAGCTAAAGCCATTCTTCTCTATTGGTCTTCCTCCCACCAACACAATGATCCGCACCAGCATCATTAAAGCCTTTTCTCTGAGTGGTATCCTGTTTGCCGCCACCGGAGACTGTGGCCAGATCCTTAACGCTGTCTGGTCTTCTTCAACTTTCTCGACCATCGGTGGTCGCGGCGGCAATCACCACGGCTACTCGGATGGGTTTGCCCTGTTTAAGGAGGATGGCGGACAGGTTTTCTCCGATCCAACTCCCGGCGGCGGTACTCCATGCACATGGGCCCCTGGCACGACCTTCTACCTCACCGGCGGATGTTTTCCTGAGGGGGTCCAGTTCAGTTTTAACTGCGTGGCCGATTTCGCGGGAATGCCAGAAAGCTGCGCGGTCTTGGATGTGTATGGTAATGAACTCTCCAGCGCAGATGGCAATTCAAACTTCAACTTTATTGGTATTTCTATCTCTCAGGATGGATACTGTGGTACCTCTTGGGAACTGCCCGAGGGCGCGGACTGTCAGCCAGGCGTCACTGGAATCAAGGCTACTCTAAACCCTCAACCCGTGAGGGGGGATCCTGCCGAGTATGATCCTATTGGGGGAATACCCCGGGAGGAACGAAGCTATGCTACGGAAACAGAGGGAAAGATGGCCCAACCCTAAGCAGGAAAGCGAAGTTGAAATGGAACCTGTAGTCCTCAGTGACAACTGGACAAAAGTACCGAATTGGGGAATTCTGGTACGGTACTGTTGATCTTTTGCAAAGCTTTTGCCATCATGTATATACTATCAACTATTGGTACCACAATTAGATCAAAACTATGAGTGCCAGATCAAGAATGGATTACAAGAGTTCCCTGATATTTCCTGTAATAATATTTGAAAGACGTAACGTAACAGACGTGCGTCGCTGGCGAACCAAGGTGTGTTTGACTAGGTCGGTGTCACGGAGATGTCATGGCTGATAGCATTATAAATTAAGACTTAGATAGAAACATGAAAAGCTTTATGAATAGATTTAATTAGATCTATATTGTGATGAATTGGGAATCAGTCTGGTACTCTTATATATCAAGCCTGTCAACTAATATTATCGCTATATCGGAGGCCCAATAAATGTATCGGACTTGGAGAGCTTCTAGTACAATCCCTCCCCATTTGCTTCATTATCTGGCTGTTTCAGGTATAGGTTATATGGGTGTCTCGGCGCGCCACCATGGTCCACTTAAATGAGAATTTCCTGGTGGGGGCGATTTGAAGTTGTTGATTATATCAACGCGCTACGTGTAGTGCCAAGATGTTGCAATTTAACAGTGTGGACCCACTATTGTCAAGTTCACAATAACTGAGCGAGAGCAAGTCCAAGGCCAGGTAGATTGATCACTGTCATTGTGTCGGATTGTAGGCTCGGGTTGCATGAACTCCACTTCCCGACAGCCCTCTTTATAGGTAATTGATCGAGTAAACAGTAGACTCCTTCATTCTTCAGATAGGGCGTTGACCCCCACACCAACCATCAACAACTCTGCTTGTAATATGATTGGTGGGCACTGTGCATATACGAGGTCAATCATTTACCAAACAGGCGATCTCTGATGGCCAGCCACAATCACAGCCTTGTCTGCCAAGAGAGGCTCAAAACCATGAAAGCCTTGTCCCGCACCTCTACTTCTCGCGGTAATCTATTCAGTAATTCTCTAGGCTTTACGGATAGGAGCTGCTATGCCCTCGAGGAAGAAGATCAGCCTATGGGCATGGGCTCGGTCCTTAGCTTCAACCCCACGCTACCATGGCGCGACAGGTGACGACCCAGACAAGGAAGAGCAATCGATTGTGTTCGCTTCAAAGGTCACAACTAGAGAAACAGGTACCATAAACGACCCAACACTTGCTACGCCTTTCCTGGAGGAAGCGGCAACTGGCAGCGACAGCAACAGCTCAGCGAATGCGGCCGAGAACAGCAGTTCTCAGAACCACCGACCCACTTGGATCAAAGGCGTATACCTTTGTGCAAATGCAACTGCCGGTCTACTGCTACTGAATACCGTACTCATTTCCGTAGCAGGCGGACTGGCATCGAAGTACACAGGCTCTGGAGGATCGTCCAACTCCAAAGTGGTCTACGAAGGCAGCTGCGTCATAACAAGTCGATGGAACACGGCATTCCATTTTATCATCAACGTGATTAGCACCTGCATTCTGGCGGCAAGCAATTACTGCATGCAAACGCTTGTCGCGCCAACCAGAGACGAAATTGATTTGTTCCATGCAAAGCGTCGCTGGCTGGAGATTGGCGGTTCTAGCTTCAGAAATCTATTTGCCATACCGCTTAGTCGTCTTGGGCTCTGGTTGATTCTACTCCTCACTGCTACACCGTTCCATTTACTGTACAACTCTGTCATTTTCGAAAGTCTGTCGTATAATGAGTATTGGTCGTTTGTTGCACCATCCGATTTCGATGCTCAAAATATACAGAACCTGACGACTCCCGCGTTGGAGAATTGCTTTCGAGCTGATATCTCTTCCGGACCAAACGATATCAACAGCGGTAAAAGCATGGATTGGGATCAAATAGTACAAATCACTATGGGAGAAAGGAGCGAGAAAATTTCCCCTGAGCAATGTGCCGAATATACCGATGAAGAGTCTTATTATCCATCGGGGTACAAGGGCCTTATTTACCTTGCGAGTGAGTTGGCTATGAAAGATGGAGGAGATATCGCTGTACTTCGGTCTACTGGCACCTCTCGGACTCAGTCAGTTTATACTGCACCGTTTACCAATCCGAACCTCCCAACTACCAAATTTGATGAATGCGCCGACCCTATTAGTTCTTCTACGATTTATCGTTTCAGCGGGTGTTTGGCGTTTGAGGGCAAGAAAAATTGCCAACTACTTCTCAACCCCCCCATTGCTGTGATTATTTCATTAGCTACGCTGATGAAGGTAGTTGCAATGTTTCTTGCAGCTCATCTTCAACGGACTCGAGCCCCTCCTCTTCTTACAACAGGCGACGCAGTTGCGTCGTTCCTAGAAAGGCCTGATGACACAACGAAAGGGATGTGCTGGGCGTCTCGACGTTGCATGAAGAAGGGTAACTGGAGACCCTCTTCCGTACTGTCGACAGGCCAACCACCGACCAGAGAATATAGACACCTATCACCGCCCAGGCAATGGAGAAAGGCATCTAGCCCTTCTTATTGGGCAGTCACGTCGATAATGTGAGTGTTCAGAAACTCCAGATGTAAAAGATTAGCTAATCATGAAAACTAACCTGGCCTAGCTTTGTTATAGGTATAGGAATGGGCGTTGGTATGCCGGCCGTCAGATTACCTGACGCCGTTCGCAACCCTCAAGGTCTCTGGAATTGGGAAAGCAACGTGAAAAGTACCGCGACTTTTGCGTATGGTAACTATTCGGAGATGGAGGGCGTGGTGATAGCAAACAGTGCGCAATTAATAGTCACGGTCGGCTACTATTTCTATAATAGCGTGCTTACCAGCATGCTAGCATCGGCTGAGTACAGTTCCTATGGGACAGACCGGAAGGCACTTCGAGTTACTTGGCCTGCCAAAGGCAGCCAGCAGCGCTCGACCTACTGGCTGAGCGTTCCCTATAAATTCGGCATCCCAGTCATAATCCTCTTCATGGCCAACCACTGGTTCGTTTCCCAGGGCTTCTACTACGTCTTAATGATCCCGTATGGCACGGATGATCAGCCCCTATATGGAAACAAGGTCAGCTCGGTCGGGGCCTCAGCCCTACCCGTGTTCATTGCTGGCTTAGTTGGCTTTTTCCTGTTTCTATTCCTGCTGTGTTTGGCATTTCGCAGGCTTAAGTCAATTATACCACTAGCGGGCTCTTGTAGTGCTGCTATCAGTGCCGCCTGCCATCCGCCTGAGGACGTTTGTACTGCCACTGCAGCCCACGGGGAGTTGTTCTGGGGGGAGACTAGCCTACCATCAGATTGGGCTAACGATGAGAGTGACGGATGTGATTTTCCAAGAGGGCATTGCAGCTTTACTCCACTAGATGCACGGTTGCCTTCCTTGGACAAGTTGTATGCTTAGATTTGATATTTCTTTTCTAGCTACTGTAGTGCGGTGACCCCTCCTCACCACATGTCTATGTTGTTATTATCCCTAGTAGCTAGACTAAAATCAAGGAATGATGCCTTGTTTCTTCAAATTAGGACAGAATCTACTATTCATGGACTCCAAAGTAGAGAGCCTCTTCATCTAAAACCTCAAATTATGAGCCCTGCCTGTCCTCCAAATCCTGTGATTGTAGGTACCAGTTTCCTAGTTGCAGAGAGTTACATAGGGTTCCCCGAAAAGCCGTCAGCAAAGGGTGCTCCCGTTTTCAGATCTACCCAGTGAGCAAAAAGCGACCAGTGGGCACTAAAATAGAAAGAGAATGTCTGTAGCCTGTCTAAAGAATAGAAGCACGGTATATGTGTAAATATGTTCGAATAATGTCATTATTTGGTATCTAGACACAGTCCTCCAGTCCGGATCTGTCCCATCGTTATCCATGCTAGTTTCCCAAGACGCCATAAAAAAAACAATCGACCCCGACGAATAAACAAAGGAGTCTGAATACTTGTACAAGCTGCGCTAACCATACCCAGAAATATGAAGTTTACCATGCACCGGCATCGAAATCAAACCGAGAGAGCTCCTTCTGTGCATCTTCCACGTCCTTCTTTGCTTTCATGCGCATATAGAAAATCGGACAATCCCTGGACGAGCAGATGACTTCGCAGTGCAAACTGCCCTGGCAGCGCTGGCATTGGGTCCACAGCCGCCCAAACCGGACCTCGAGATCTGACACTTTCGTCAACGATCTCGTATACAGCTCGCCAAGCCGTGGCTGACAGTTCTCGCAGACAGCACCGGCCAATTCAGCCTTGCCCGAAAGGGGCTTCTTGCAACCCATGCAGGTCGCGGTTTTCTTGGCAAACTTCATAAGCCCACCCATAGTCGGTGCGGCTACTGAGATGGACCGCGTATGCTCGCCGGTAAGAAGCTGACCGGCCTTCTTCTCTCCAAGAATGGGCTCGAAGATACGACCGAGTGGGTTTGCCAGTTGATTGTCTAGGTAATACTTCGTATCGATAGGGATGTTGTTCTCAAGAACATAGATAGGGTCCTCCGACTTCTCGTAGTTCTTTGAGCCACCAGCACCCTTGACAATAACGTATGCAACACGGTCGCCAAGGGTAGGGGCAGAACCTGCATCACGCTTTTTCATGCGCTCAGCAAGTTCTACGTGCGCCTGTTTGGCTGCATAGTCGTGCTTAGCAAGGGCCTTGGTGATCACAAGCTTCGACATATCGACCTTGTTTTGTAAGAGGTCAGAAATTGTTTCCTTGACATACCTAGAGTCACGTCAGTTGTTATGCTATGGTAACGCTAAAAACTAAAAACGTCAAGTGTGGATGGAAACTTACTCTTGGGCACCATCAACATCTCTGTCAATCAAGATCTTGTGCAGCACCGTCTCAATAACATTTTGCACCAGTAAACAGTTGTCACGACGAACAGTCTCAATACCCTTGGTGTCCATCTTATCATATTTCTCGGTTTTCGTCCAGTACAGGCCAGCGTATCTTTTCTTGTTGATGAGGAGATACGGGAAGTACACCTTTTCGAACTCAAGCTTGATTGGCTTCAGGAATTTCGAGGAGACGTATTCCGAAGCCTCCTGTCCAAGCTTCATAGCGTCCGCTAGCTCCGTGACGCCAAATTTGACCATGACGGAGTCGGTATCACCATAAATAACTTTTGCATCATGAGAATAGCCATTCGCAATGGTGTATCGTGCTTCCACTTCCTGCTTTGTTTTTTCGATCATTTGACGCCCGTAACTAGTGGTGCTACTTGCAATAGGCAAACATGGCAATTTTCCAACCGTTGCACCCGTAAGACCGTAAACACTGTTGGCGCTGATCTTAAGCGCAAGCTGTCTTCCGTTCAAAACAGCCTTCTTGAATGGATCTGTTTCAATCGCCAGCTCTTTCTTCGCTCGCTTTCTCGCTGCAAGCAGTTCTTCTAAAATTTGGGATAAAAGACCCTTGCGGACATTGGCTGTGCAGAACAAGTCTCCATTAGGCGTCACAATGTAGTCTTCATCCTTTTTTAAATTGTACCTTTCAACGGCCTTCTTGTTCAGTAAAGTTGTGTAACATAGATTATGGGCTTGGATGATGGAGGGATATAGGGAGGCAAAATCCAGAGTTGCAATTGGAACATCGTAGTAACCTCGAACTGGTTCGATGACAGTAGCACCTTCGTATTCCTGTTCACTTTCCGGGGTGTTGTTTGGGATGACCAGTTGTTGTTCCAGAGCCTTTCGGAATAACTGACTCATGAATTTGACTTGTTGGCCGCGCGATAAGAGGAAATTGAACGGAACACCCGTTACTCTTGCCATCTCTGTATAATTAACGAGGCACATGAGCTTATCCATTAATCTCTGAGGTAGATACGCATCCTTGAGACAGTACACGGCGAGACGTCGCCTTGAGTCGGGTGTTCCGTTATGCAACTCAGTGATCATTGTGTGGTGAACATCCTCCTTCTGTTCACCCAGAAACTCGTAGGACACCGAATTCAGTGTGTAACTTCTCAGGTGGTAATCTCTTTGGACTAATTGTAAAAGGTCCAGTTGGATTCTTCCGTTTGTATTGGTCGCCTTTGTATCCCGGTTGCCCATCTGTTTGCTAGAGAAGTTCGTTGCACTAGCTTGAGACATCACGCCGTTCAACCTAGTCCAGTATGGAAATCCAGTACACTTCAAGTGTTTTGCTCGATCCAGGAGATAAGGAAAATCGAAATTGGCAATGTTATATCCAATAATCACGTCAGGGTCAACTTTCTCCACGAAATCGCGCCAGGCCATAAGCATTTTTTCTTCTTTTTCAAACTCCAGGATTTGGGTGTTGACAATCAGGCTACACGTATCCAAAACAAATACATTTCGGATGAAAGGCTTGGACTCTCCATAGCGAGTCACGACATTGGCGATCTGGATGACAGGGTCTTGGTTCGGTTCTGGGAAGATACCCTTTCGTCCAGCACACTCGATATCGAAAGATAATATACGGAGAGGCGCCATTTTAGCCCAATCACCATTAGGTGGGTGGGCGATAAGGTCGCGGTAATCGACAACGGCTTCGATCTGACAATTGGAATGTTTTTCTTTCTGGTGAAGAAGCCGGTACTTTCCTGCCTTGGCTTCTACCCAAGACATGCCGGAGATGTTCGTATCGATCATAAATCTCAAAAGATATTGGATGTTGTCAAAGGTGGCAATCTTTTCAATCCCAGTCCAAAGACCTTTGTAGTTCATGCTTTGGCCCCCGTTCTCCAAAGCGCCTCGCAGTTTGCTGATATACTTCGGCTCCGTGACGGTGATCTTCAGGTACCAGCTCTTTTGGTTCCCTTGATAGCCATAAATATTCTCCCTCAGGGTTACTTGAACCGACTGGATCATCGTCTGGAAATTACCGATTCTGCTTTCCAGGAACGCCCGATACGGGTCGCAGTCTTCCTTCGTAAAGTTCACCGGGGCGGCGATATAGAGATAGTGTTGGAAACCGGTTACATGCAGCAAAACGGATCGGCCAGCCTATACGGTGGTTAGAGCAGTTCGCATATCATGGACACCGCGCGAACAATACCTCAGTGACTCCAAACAATCTAACGGCTGGTTTGCCACCCAAGAGCGTTCCTTCTTCGGCATCAATCTGTTGGAAGCAGACATTCTCCTTCGTAGGGTCAAACTCCCCAAGTGGAGGCCGCTCCCATTGTTGGTCCTTCTCCGCATTACTATCCTTCAATTCATTGATATCCTGCGTCAATTTCTCAAGAACCTCCTCCTCGAATTGACTCTTCTGTAACTGGCTCGAGCCAGGCACCTTTCGTTGGCCATTCTGAACAGGCGCGTTGACTCTCGCGGTTGGCTTGCCGTCGATTTTCCGTTTCTTACTCGCGTCCGGGGATTTCAGGATCCCGCGCGGATTATTCGATGCATCACCCAGAACCCGCTTCTGGGGCGTTGCGACAGCTTCGGGCATGGCGGAAAGATCATAAAACCGCCGCAGTAGGCCGATACTATCAAGGATGAAACCTATGTGAAGTAGGGTTGGCGAGTTGTGAGAACCGACACATGGAAGCAGTATAGGCGGAGTCGCGGGCAATTATGCTCCATTCATGCAGGTCGTGTCTTGTTCGCGCTGGACGTGACGCGTTGACCGAGGTCACGTGCTGATAGCGATCCTATTCCAATTGCGTGGAGATAGTGTTAGGTACGAGAGGCCATGCTGAGAAACAATAGTCAATTTTGCTTTTTCCCTTATACATAATAGATAGTTCTTTCGGTCTATCCCCGTCTCAATACTGGTACGAATGTCTACAAAGTGGTACAATTTTCCTTGGTCCGATGACGTCATAATGGTACATCCCGTACTTTCCTCTCCAGTAAAAGTGAAGTATTACAATTCGTATAAAGGTTAGCGAGACGCGCGCTTAAGTCAATCATCAGGTACTCATAGAGATTTGCAGTGGGCAGTCTTTGTGCATTGCTCATACAAATGCCGGGAAGGCCAAGAGAATTATTCGAAAGGCGAAGTCATTGGTATCTGATTTGAACACGGGATAAATATATAGAGTTGAGAAATAGCAATACAGTATAGGCATGAACTTTCGGTTACTTCATCTGCATACATGATTTCGAAGGATGTCCGCGATAGGTGTAAAGATGCTGTAAAAGAGCCAGCAGCTCATGTCTAGCTGTCACTAACATACGTAATAAACACCGTTCCCTTCAGAAGGTAAGTCACACCTGTGGTACCCTGCTCTCTTCTGTCTTATAGATGTTGTTGTAGCCATTGAGAGATTCCTGTGTCAGGCTTGCCATGTCTCTTCCTTGGAATCTACTAGGATCCAGTGCTCGCCTAATAGCATCATCGACGGGCTGTTCTTCCAGAATTTGAGCCAAGAACTTTGCTGCTCCAGCTGCATGGGTAACCCACACCGCCGCTGCCATGTATAGACCCTCAATAGAGGGGATATTTCCTACCAACGGCATATTGTCCGGCGTCATTGAGAATATACCGTTGAATCGTTCTCTAGGAACGAGCTTCGTCTCCTCCGGTATGAAACGCATGGCCTGGCTTAGTGTTTCATTGAATTGTCCAATCCAGTCACCAATAGCAGTGTCCTTTGGCTCATTGAGAACCGGGGCATGATCATAAGAGCCCAAGCCGAAGAAAGAACCATGATCACGAGCATAGACATGATGCTGTGGCCATCTCACCCAAGGTGCCTTGCGTAATTTTGGCGTGTGATGCTCGCCATACATATATGGATGCGCGACAGGTACGATTGGAATTGGAATGTCGAACTTGCAAAGGTGAGTTGCCCAGATTCCCGTGGCAATAATGACCTTCTTCGCCGGGATGAGCCCCGATGTGGTCATCACACCATTCACGCAACCATTGGCCTGTTGGATTTCGGTAACTTCTGCTTCGATAAGTTCGACGCCCCTAGCTCGTGCGTTTTCCTGGTAAAACGAAGTTATTCTGATAGCGTTCGCAGCACCATCACCAGGAAAGTATAAGGCTATTTGGTTGTCGTCATTGACCAGATCTGGCGCTAGACTAGTTGCCTGCCCGGAGGATATCAATTCGGCGGAGAGTCCAGCCCTCTTCGCCATCTCACATCTCGATCTTAATCGGTCGACGCCTTCACAGCTAGTAGCAATCTCAAGACCCCCAACAACATCAAATCCTCCGGGTACCTTCGTGTATTCTCTCACGGTTTCAATGGCGAGGCGTGTGAGAACCTCGGAATCATTGAATTGACCAACAAACCCGGGAGCATGACCTGTCGAGCCTTTCAACTCTGAAAATGACCGATCGATGAGAACCACTTTTTTATCGGTCTGTGATAAGAAATAAGCCAGCGCGGACCCCACAATTCCTGCGCCAACAATGGCAATATCAGATGTGGATTTTGAGGATTCCATTGTGTCTTGCTGTAGGTATTGAGGATTTCCTCCTCGGAAGCACAAGGAAAATGTATTCTGAAGGTCATGCATGTCGTTTAAATATCAATAATCACGTTGTAGAAGACTGAAGTGGGGTGGCTTTCTTGGTATCTCGTAACCCGAACAGAATCAGGCCATGAACTATATATATCTAATTGTCCGTCTAGAATCACACCGGCAGTACCCGGGGGGGAGGAAGTGCCGAGGGTTACCGAATATACGCCGTGAAGAAGGATATGACGTCTGTCTAGGTACATTCACAAAACCGAACAAAAATAACCTCCTTTCGCCCGATTCCCAGGTCAATGTGGTCAAAATGTGGGGTGAAAAGGCAGAGGGGATGGAGATGGCGGCCTAAGGCAGCGTGGCGGGTGTCCACTTTTGGGAGGGACTTTCTGAATTTGACTCACGGGAAGAATCTCACATTCCACCAACAATGCCCGAACCCACGCCGAATGGACTCACCGGACAAGGGGGTTAACCGAGATCTCGGGAGACTCTAATTTGATCAACACGAGCGGATCTTTGATTTGGTGGGATCTGTGGGAACCTGCAACTCTGAGTCAACAACGTCGCCTAGTGTGCGCCCTGTTGATGGCATCGGGAATTTAGAATCGAATGGAAGGCGGACAAGGCCAACGGAACCGCGCTGTGCGAGAACCAATTGGATTCAGAAACCGTGGCATCTTCTGAACAACAGTTGTCAACTTCAAAGCTCACCGATCAAGCTGACTTTTAAAAAACTACGTATTGAGGTCACCATCGTGTCCCAATTGGCGCGGACTTTATCAACGAAAAGTATATATCGCGCAATCTTTCCATCGCACCCCTTGCAGTGACCCGGTAGCGCACCCTGGTATGGGGGCTTTATTTTGATCAAACCCTCAACAGTTCTTGCCATCGTACCTCGAAACAACGCTATTAGATGGCCAGTGTCATGTTCTTACATGGCTCCAGTGTAGCCGCAAATCTGATGCTTCTACCTGTTTGAAATATATTAGTTTTTAAGATGTCAATGTTCAGGTCACCCGCAGATTTCTCTTCCGACTCCGAGTCTGGGGAATCTGGCTTGGATAGGAATCTGAGCGAACAAGAAGATGCTCCATCAAACAGATCTACTGCCAAGAAGCCTAAGGCTACCGGAACGGGAACGAAGTCGCCTCCCCTTTTGGAAGGGAGCAGCTATGAAAGCCTCGACGGTGAGGCGAATGAAAACAATGAACTTGATGTCGACACCGAAGTCCATTCCAATATGATGACGGCTGCTCTCCTTGAATTCTATTGTCTTAGCCGGGCTGCGGATATTCTCAATGCACAAGAAGGCTCACACAAGCGATACACACGTGACTCGCCAGAAGTCCAGTACCTTGGAAGGAAAATGTATAATTATAAGTCTCGATTTCTCTCCTCCCACGGGGTCATAGCCGGAGGAATCGACAAGGATGAGCTACGGACAACAAGACAGTATTATCGGGACAACCTTGATGTTCTTGGCATGTCGGCCCTGGAGGATCTCGACATAGACGATACTCGGCGGCGTGTACCACCACGCAGAACAACTGGAGATATTGTCTTAGCTTCGAAGACCTCCAATAATGCGCAACTTAACTCAGACCAAGAGTATGCAGGGCCTGCAAAACGTGGACTATACAGACCCTCGCTTGCAGACATCGGGAAACGACTCCCCAGTGCAGAGAATATCAGGGCTTTAGAAAATGTCCATCTTGACGTAGGGAGCCTACCGAGCCAATCGTTACACCTCGCAGGAAGCTCACCGGCAAGCTTCCCATTGTTTGAAACCAATCTACCGACACCACGTAATCACTTATCACGTTATGCGACTGAGTTCGTCGAAGTTAAAGTCCTCGGCCGTGGATCGTTTGGAGAGGTGTATCATGTGAAAAACCATATCGACGGGCAGCCATATGCGGTAAAGAAGATTCCTATCAGCCAGCGACGGCTTGAGCAACTCCAAGAAGGAAATGAGAACCAGCTGGAAAATATCATGAAGGAGATAAGAACCCTGGCTCGGCTTGAGCACACAAATGTCGTCCGCTACTACGGGGCGTGGGTAGAACAAGCGCATGTATCGGGTTATGTACGAACCGGACACGAAGCCCCTGTTGGAGCTGAGAGTGAAAACACCCAAAGTGCTCTGGCCGGACCCGAACCAAACGATAGCGAGAGCTTCGGAGTCGTGTTCGAATATTCCCAGGCGTCGGCTGGGGGCATTGAAGACGACGAGGATACCGAATCAATTCCTCGTGATTTTGACGCTTTTACCGACAGCCAGGTATCTACTTTTGGAGGGACGGATGACGATATTTTCACGGATGGGTTGAGCTACGACCCATCCAAGCTGCAGATACAACGACGAAATCGAGGCGGGCCTCAAGTTCCTGCAGTAGTTTTGCATATTCAGATGTCGCTGCATCCCATTTCACTCAGCTCGTATTTGAACTCGCAACCATGTGAGATTGGAGATAGCCAAATCCCACGCCGACATTGTTACCACTTGGCCCCGTCTTTAAGACTCATGTTACGTATAATCTCTGGAGTCGACTATCTGCACTCTAAGGGCATAGTACATCGGGACCTCAAGCCTGCTAACATATTTCTGTCGTGTCCTGACCATCAAGACTCCGAAGGATGCTCTCCTTGTCAGTTAGATAACGAATCTTCTTCATGGTACTCCCACCCTCGAATCGGTGATTTCGGTCTAGTTGCCGATATCTCCCATTTCAATGAGAATCCGTCGGACAGTACCTCTTTGCAGCAGAGTACGAAGGTGAACCGTGTTGTTGGGACCGAGTTTTATCGCCCACCTGTGATTCATCCCACCGTAGATAACCCCGAGAACTCCGAAGAAATATGCGACTTTTACAAGGTTGACGAGTCCCTGGATGTCTTTGCGCTTGGAGTGATCCTTTTCGAGCTTCTGTATCGCTTAAACACTAAGATGGAACGCCAATTCGTTCTCGGTGAATTGACGCGCTGTCAACAGAATCAGCTAACAGGATCCGCCTTGGGACACGCGTCATTCCCTTGTGACTTTGCACAGAAGATTGATTTGGGAGAGGAGAGATTTGATGGGGAAGGGTCTATCGCCGAGGAATTAATGACCTGCATCAGTGGGATGCTGGAACCCTTGCCTCAGAAGCGTTGGAGCTTATCCGATGTCAAGAAGCATCTGCAAACTATTCTGACCGTCGCTCAGGGGGCATCATGCTCCTAATTGGGTGCGTCAAAAGCCACAGCTAGTATGCTGGGGGTAGCATATTTGATCACATATTGCATCATTGTACATGTGTCCCGTGCAAGCGCTGAGAACATAAAGTATATCCGAGACTTCAACAACCAAGTCGAAGATATGTGGCAAATAATCCTGTGGAAAAAGCATATACTATTACAATTTAAATACCATTCCTCTCACTTGCAGACTGTCGTACATTTTACTACTTCTGATGTTGTCCCCATGACCGTCGGATACCTAGCTAAGTGATGTGCTTGGTCCCGGAACATGGCGTCAGTTCGAAGTGCGTGTGCCGAGCGCCCCCCGGAGGAGTAGTCTTAAGCAGAGTAATTTCCCAATGAGGTACAGAAACCAGCACCCGATTCAACCACAATCATTACAAGAGATGGAAAGAAAAAAAAGCCAATCCGAATCTTATTACCTACTATGGTAAGAGATAGTCTATCCTGATAGATCTAAGAGTCTCAATATTTCACTTCAACCAACCCAGCAGCTTCTTAAAATAGAAAGCCGGCAGGCCTGCTCGCAATGTGGCCTGTGTTGTTCTGGAGGAGACTGATATCGCCTAAGTTGGCTGAACTCGAGTTCTCAGAATATCAACACAGGACTTTAGAGTATTTCGAACGAAAAAGCTTTTATTAGTAAATGGTATGTGGCGCCGACCTCACTTCAGCGATAGACGATATTGAGGTATTCGATATTGCCCCATTAACTCTCCGGGTCGTATCTATCAAAGCAAACATGTTCGATACGAATGTCGAAAAAGATAAGTTAAATGTTTGACGAGTTTTCATGCAAGTATCTCAGCAGTGGAAATTGGAAAAAGACATGTGGAATGTCCGCGGTCCTCGGTCGAGAAACGTTTCAAGAAAGTTAACTTCCCCGCATAACCCCCGGATAAGATAAAGAGACCCTGATCTACAACTACGACTAAGGGTACCATGTCCGACCTCTGAGCGCCGTTAATTATTCGAATAAATCCATCTAGTAAAGTCGCAAAACCATGACCCGCCAAGATCGCGCCCCAACAGCCCCATACAGCGAGCCTCTGCTCCCCCAACTCGACGTTAAAAATCCATACTATACCGACCTCCACCACAGTCTTCGCGCATATGTGCGCAATTATGTAGAATCATCAATTGCCCCTTACGCTCATGAATGGGAAGCCGCAGGCCAAGTCCCCGAAGCCGTCCGTCGGCGGCACTGTGAACTGGGGTTTGGAATCATTCATCCCCTAACAACTGTCGAAGATGCCGCCGGACTATCCCTGCCCAACAACGTCCCGCGCGAGAAATGGGATACATGGTGTTCGCTCATTGTGGCTGATGAGCTCATCCGGACCGGATATGTAGGTGTGATTTGGGGACTGGGGGGTGGGAATAATATCGGATGTCCGCCAATTGCACGGTTTGGCACACCGGAGCAGAGGCAGAGGTGGCTTCCGAGGGTTGCTAAGGGGGATGTTCGGTTTTGTTTGGGGATTACGGAGCCTGATGGTTTGTGATATTCTCACCGGAGTGATGGCTAGTTTTGTATACTGATGGTGTGTGATAGCTGGATCGGATGTGGCTAATATTTCGACGACGGCGAGGCGCGAAGGAGATTGCTACGTTGTGAATGGGGCGAAGAAATGGATCACCAATGGTATATGGGCTGACTATTGTACTGCTGCGGTGAGGACCGGGGGCCCCGGGAAGGGTGGTATTAGCTTGCTTGTGATTCCTTTAGCGGCTCCTGGAGTGACGCGAAGAAGGATGTACAATTCTGGGGTTCATGCTAGTGGTAAGGGGGCCCTTATCTGTCCTTCTAATGCCTTCGTCTTGTCACCAACATGCAATGTGATAGGGTCCACATTCATCGAACTAGATGATGTCCGGGTCCCGGTAGACCACCTCATTGGAGAGGAAAACAAAGGCTTTCCACTCATCATGTCAAGTACGTGCACCTACTTTCACATCCATCTTCACAAGGCTAACTTTCTGTTGAGATTTCAACCCCGAGCGTCTCAGCCTCGCCTGTGCTTCATTACGTCTAGCTCGCGTGTGTGCCGAAGATGCCTTCCATTACGCCACCCAGCGCGAGACATTCGGCGCCCCGTTGATAACAAGACAGGCCATACAGTCGAAAATATTCAAGTTCGGGCTCATGATCGAGCCCGCATACGCATTCTTGGAACAGCTTGTTAATATCATCGAGCTTACCAAGGATAGACCCACCGATGATGTCCGGATTGGAGGTATGACTGCGTTGCTCAAAGTGATGTCTACCAGGGCGCTGGAGAAGAGCGTTAGAGAAGCTCAACAGATACTTGGCGGTGCTGGGTATAATAAGGCTGGGAAGGGGGCACGTATTGAACAGATTAGTCGTGACGCCCGTGTTCATGTTGTTGGGGGTGGGAGTGAGGAGATCATGATGGGTCTTGCGCTGCAGGAGGAGACTAAAGCGCTTCGTACGAGACGGAAGGCCTTGGAGAAGAAGGCGAAGCTTTAACGTGGTGCTACTGATCTTACATTTTGTTGTACATACATATTTTCAAGACTACCTCGGTAGCGCCGGTCCCCAATCACGATGGCGAAAACATGCAGATATGCCTATACTCAATAAGAGTAAAGAGTACAATTCCCCATTTACATGGGCCTTGGTTCCCAGGATCAAAAGACCATTGCTCGAAAAGAAAATCGAACAAAGGAAGCAAATGTTGTATATCATCCCAAAAGACCATCAAGAAGTTTGATACCAGCGGACCCGAAACCCAGACTACACCGGACGTAATCAAGCAGCCTGCTTACCCACCCTTAACCAGATCCCAGGGGTTAACTGTACTTCGGTGTGGCTCTGTACCCTCAATCTGCTCGATTCGTCTCCTTATCACGTTGTAGTGCTGCGTCATATCAAGGAGAGCTTGTCTGAGCAACGGGAGATTGTGAAAGGCCTCGGGTCTAAGGGGGAAAGGTATCGCTTTGCCATCATGCTTACACTTCACTCTGACACCCGCTGAAGAAGTTGTTGTTATACAAGTCATAGTGCCTTCAGGCTGTTGTCCTTTCGCCTTTGCGACAGACTTCGGATACTCAGACCCTTGCACATTGGATGTGTTTTGGGTGCTGCGGCCGCTCTGTTGAGGTGACTTTGGCTGCAAAAGTAAGAGAAATCTCTCCGCCTCCTCATCCGACACGGGACGTGCAATATGGAGCCCTTCGGTACCGACAAGCTGCGACGATGGTTCAGTCTCCTCTTTTGTACCAGATGGACTGCCGATATCTTCAGAGCTCTCACGGTGAATACCTAATCCAAACCATGAGCATAGATAACAAAACACACTAAATAATCATACACTCACGATGGGCACAAGTATAACGTCGACTAAATCGACAATTCGCACAAGATCCATGAATCTTCGTATCAGCGGTCGTATCAGAGCCTATGATACAAGCCTGCCATACACCAAGCTGCTCCCTGCAGAAAGAACATGGCTCGGGGGCTTCGCTACCGCGTGTTTGAACGAACGCTGCCAGTCGCGATAGGTTGTTTGTGAGTTCGCGGATAATCGGACGGTTATTCTCGTCTGTGTGCCAGTCAAGAGTCCGCTGGACTGGGAGATTTGAGTAATACTCGATCGCTTGGTTGGGGTTTGGTCCTGCTGTCGGAAGATCATGGGTTCCTGAACCTGAGTTAGTTGGTTTGTCTGGTTAGTGGAGGTTATTATATTTTGACGGGGTTGAAATGCTTGGGGTAAGCTTACGTGCTTTCTTAGGGCGTTTGCCCTTTTTGGTCGGAGTCGAGGTTAGGCGATGTTCGGGACGTGGTGTGGATTTGGATGAGGGCACGTCTTTAGGTTTGTGCTCTGGATGTCTCTCGTGCTCGGTGTCTGTTGGGTCAGGCTTCATAATGGGCATGATGGAGAATAGTATGATCAGCGATGTGAAGTCAGAGGATTTAAGGAATGAGAGTAGTGCATCTGTGGAGTATATCTCAATCTTTAAATGTGGAGATAGCTGAAGAAATCAAGCAAAACAGGATGATTGACAGTTACTAATTGCGTGTCACTCTCACATACTAAATTTGGAAAATACGTACCAGATTATACAGTTTGTCTCGGCGTTATTATGTGTCTTTGCACATAGTAGTGATGGCGAAATCTACATTTTCTGTTATCTCGTTTGCTCACCATAAACACAACTGGGATATGTATAACGACATCATATCGTGTAACCAAAACAGAGGATTGTGAAAGGAAGCATTGCTGTTCATTATAGTGTACTTTTATCATTACAGCTTCTGTCATGATAACATAGAATACAGAACAATGCCAGCTCGACAAGACCTTTAGACCTGCTTTTAGATTGCACTCACTTTGAAAACGCCAGCATGATCGTGAAGCCCAACTAAATTCACTGTAGCCCATATTTCACAGATCAGCCTCAATATTATTTCAAGTATTAAGAGCGATGAATTTACTAAGTATCCCTTAGCTTCTCAGTACGTTAGTGAGATGTCTACAGCAGGTTAAGCATGGGTTACGTATGTACTACTGTGCTCGAGCTCGCTGGCGAGCTCAACCCTTCCTCTGTTGCCTTCATTATCCTTGACCATGACGCACTTCTAAAGAAAGTCAGATCCATAATGCCAGCGGACTTGGGTGGATAGCGCTGCGGGTAACTTCTTGAGTGATAAGGTAACATAGTATCAGCTATCGGAAGGGCAGTAAAGGTTCAAAAAATGATAAGATCCAAAGATGGTATATGCTGTTTACTTCATTATCCAGGCAGTGTCTTTAGGTCTCTAATCATTGAGGTGTATAGTGTTTAAAGTGATTGGCTGTGCTTAGGGCATTGGCTGGTCAGGAGAGACACCACGTGGGACCGTCGCTATTACGGTCACGTCGAGGATATCTTTTGTTATGGTCCATGTATGCACAGAGCACATTGCCATGCTCAGAAGGGAAATCTTTTCGGTGTCACTATACCGGTTCTAGACAGTATGGTATACATCATGGATATGAATTCTCATCCAATAGAAGAGGATGTCGAAGTGTGTCTTGAATGGGACAATAAACGTAGAGTGGGCCGTAACTTCATAAGTAGACAGTGTAAGCGAAACCTCCATTGGTCACTCCGGACTTTTGAAACTACCCACACAAAGATCAAAATACCAATAATAACCCAGGCTAATCCAGTTTTACATGAAGCAATCCCGTTTGAGCCTAGCGATCCGGGTTTGCGATAGACCCTGTCACTGTAAACGGAAACTCCCGCCTCAAAAAATTTAGGGCTCCATCGCTAGCGTCCTGTGAAGGATCACTAGCTTTCTGGCCCTCATCGGATGTCTCAGTTTCTCACTGCATAAGCGAAATTGGACCCGCTGTGCTTGAATGATTGGGTCCTTGGATTAGCCTCGCAGCAATGAGATTAGAGAAGGATCCCCCTGAATTTTTCCCTATTTGTTTTCGAGTCCATGGAGTCATTGTCCATGGTTCGCCAGTCATAAAGCTGTTGATTCTAGATTCTTGATAAAGATCTGTCATGCTAGGAGCCGATCCGATTTCTATAGCGTAACAGGTTGACGGATCACAGAACCCTCTAATTGGTACCAATGCGCTGTCTAAGCTTCTGCCAAGTTGGCTTGGCCGTCTTGGTATTCCTCTCTGGGCAAGGAGTTCTAGCCGATCTGGGGATCGATGTGAATAATGTCGGTATGTATGCGGCTTTAATACATGATGGAATCAGACATGGATGCTTACTCAAGGGTCGGTAGACTCGCTGAAGCAAGCCGGCAAGGCGGTTGCAGCTCCCATGATGGATTTCTACAAGAAGAATGAAACTGAGGGCATTCCCGGCAAACTCACCGACACATGGTATGTGGCCGGAAGTATGTTTATGACGTTGATTCAATACTGGCAAGCGTCGGGCGACGACACCTACAATGCGGTCGTGTCGCATGATTTGATGTTTCAAGCGGGCGAGAATTATGATTACTATTCAAAGAATGTTAGCGACTGGCTGGTGCGTGTCCCTGCTACTTCGAGAACTTCTGTACTATAAAATATTACTAACATTCCTCAGGGTAACGATGACCAAATGTTCTGGGGTCTCGCAACCATTACAGCCTCTGAGGCTGGATTCCCGGAGATCTCCGGTAAGCCTTCGTGGACATCTCTTGCTCGCGTGGTGTTCAACATGGAAGTGGAACGCTGGGATGAATCGGCCTGCAACGGTGGTATGCGGTGGCAGCTCTGGCCCTATCAGGAGGGCTATACCATGAAAAATGCAATTTCAAACGGTGGTCTTTTTGAGCTAGCCGCCAGACTAGCTCGCTTCACTAAGAATGAGACCTACGCGGAATGGGCAGACCGCATCTGGGACTGGTCGGCCGGCACGCCAATTTTACAGACTGATCGCTGGTACGTTGCCGACTCAACGTCCAACTTGAACAATTGTAGCGATGCGGGAGACCAGCAGTGGTCTTATAATTATGGCACGTACCTCGCTGGTGCAGCTTTCATGTATAATCATGTAGGTACTCGTTTTTTTGAACTCTTCTTGGGGTATAGCAGCTGACTGGGCATATCAGACAAACGGTGCGGACAAGTGGCTCAAGCGCGTCGACGGCCTGCTAAACTCAGTATTGACGACCTTCTTCCCAAAGGAAGGCAACGGCGTTATACTCTCTGAAGTCGCCTGTGAACCTATCCTGACATGCGATCGGAACCAGCTTGGCTTCAAGGGCTACGTCGCCATGTGGCTAGCCTTCACGGCCATGCTGGTTCCTTCGACGAGAGAGCTGATCACGCCCAAGTTGCAGGGGTCTGCGGCAGGTATCTCGAAACAGTGTTCCGGAGGAGATCAAAACCTCTGTGGAGAACGATGGTATTCAACTGAACCGGCAGGCCCAACCGGATTGGAGGTACAGATGGCTGCTCTGGGTGGTATCACGAGCAATCTAATGCTCTTTGAAGCGCAATCACCCAAGACTATCGAGTCCAACCCAAACGCCACGGAGACCGAGATCGACCACCATAGTGACGAGCAGCCGAACACCCCTAAGGCGATTACTACTGGCGATCGGGCGGGGGCAGGGATCGTCACAGTCGTTGTCGCGATCGCCGTGGCGGGTACTGTGGTATGGATGATAATACCGTAGGGGTTGGCGGGTGTTGGGAGCCAAGGGGGCAATATACATTTGGCTTGAGCACCCCTTGTCGCAAACTATAGGCCTCTAGTATTTGAACCAGCCTTGTTTTGACTCACTGTAATATCTACCATCGATTAGTGTTTGATCTAGATCTACAGCATTTTCAGGATATAAATAATAATGTGTGTATGTGATGTGAACCCCTCATCTCCATACCATCTTTAGTCTTTTCGACTTTTAGGCATTGGATATGGGGAGCGAAAGGTGCTAGTATGTGCCATCCCCTGGATTATACAAGAGATACAAAGATCCAGCCACGTCCATATCAATCACATACAATACTCCTTACGTACGCGTAGAATCAATCCCAGTTAAGGTGCTAAGCAATACCTTCCAGACGGTACCTGTCAATCGTGCCCCTCCTATGCAATCAATTTCTCGGAGATCGGGATGTAGTCAAGTGTAGAAGGGAATTCGATAGTAACGTCGAAGTCTTCATGGATAATGATCTCTGTAACTCTGCCCATATCTAGTTCTCTTAGTATGTGTTGAAACCAACCGAGGTGTTTGGGTTGAGCAAGGCTTCTGTAGTCCTTTTCGAAGCGGTTGCTGCGGCATCTGCAGTTTCAACAGACGAAGTTACAATTCACTAAGTAACAGCAATTGATATAATCGAAATGTTCTTCACATTCGTGAGGTTGAAGTGCGCCAGGGAGTCTATTGTGTCGCGGCGGTTGTCGAGGTTGGCATAGAACAGCGCCTTTCTGTCATGAAAAAGCTCACTGGATCTATTACTGATTCGTGCTAGTAGTCAAGGTCAAGATCCTGGACGGTAATCAATTCACTTTTCTTTTCTGGCTGAACTGCCCTGACTTAATGACAGTATAGTAGCTGTTATCTATGAAGTTGCTGCTATACCTTTGGATCAAATCACCGACTAAATCTGATGGAAGGTGCCATCCTGTATACTCGCATCTGCACTGCGGGAATACGACATGGTTCTAACAATCGACAAGTCGCACTTGATCCATATCGGAAAGAGGTTTGGAGAAGAGGCAACTAGATGGGAGACTTTACACTCAGTCAATAAAATAGTTAGGTAATTTGGGGGTTAACAAAAAGCTTCCAATTCATATTTCTTTTCATGCCTATTTCCATCAGGATATATTTATGTGTTAGACTAAACCCGGCGGGCCATTATCGATCGTTCAAGTTGTCTGTCTCATACAGTGTACCGTAGTAAATCCTCCTCGACTACATTAGACTGGTATGCTGTATCTGACGGTACATTGACTTTGCTATGCTCTTCCTGCCGTGCCTAGTAGACATATATGATATGCCCTGGACCACGGCCGCCGATCTTCACAAATTCAGTGCGGAAAAGGAATCCGGAAGGAGTACAGCACGGACCTCTTCATCTGCATGCATTGATGAGCTGGCAGCAGCTGTGGGCCACGATCTTTTCACTCATCACATCCATCAATCGGTTGGTTGTCGAGCGACAGGTTTGACAGACCTTTGGCAGTGATTCTTCGACTTGGTGTGTGGGCATTGATGGAGATAATTGATCGATCATCGATCCTCGGTGGGTCTTTATCTTCTCCATCTTCCCCGTCAGATCGTCATATCTTAAGACCTACGGAATATTAATTGATTTAATTGAACTCGGTAGTATCAATGATATGCCGGTATTTGTTTAAAGCTCACTGGAAGGCTGGACTCAATAATATTTCGTGTATTTCAATACATGATTCACGTAATACCGATTGGCTTTCTGTATTAAAGATTATTGGCCTGAGATGAAGGCTTCGGCATCAGCAGCCATGCTAGGACCGTAAATCCTTTTTCTGCCCCCCCAATATTGTTGCTCTTTTCTCCCATGAGCAGTTTGGGATTTTATTACTCTTTCTCATGCAGCTTTAGATTATTCGTTTCGACATAGAAAACAAGAACCAGCGTAGACTTTGGCTATACATGGCCCGGTGGTAGACTATGGTCTCCTAATGTGCTTCGACCAGACGGCACCGTCGAGCACGCTGTGAGATGCGATAACTCCAAGTCGTTGTTCTCCACTGAGGGAGAAGATTTCACCAAGGAGCGCTGATCACATTGGGTTGTCCGGGTGTCCTGAGTTGGTAGAGTGCTGATCCCCTGTGAGAAACTAATACTTTCCCACACCTTGAAGACGCGTCGACGGACGGGAGTTGGCATGTCATTGTTGGCATTGTCTTCGGCACCCGACCGTCCCTCTGACCAACAGGGACAGTTGAATTTACGACAGATTATCCGGAACACGGGGGTTATGGTGGGCAGACATGCGCAGAGTATGCCCACCGCACATTCAATCACTGACCATATCGTCGACGGCCCGATGGTTCCTAATCCGCCGGTCTGATTAGAAGAGGAATGAACTTCCCGTGGACAGCTAGGCACGATAACTTGATAATGTACATACCAGGGACATTGTGTGGCGTAAACTGGAACAGAAGTGTAAATCGGTAAATGCTCACCCCAACCACGCTAACCATGAGGAGGAATCAGCACTAGTCTCTCAGGTTGTCAATAGGATTTTACGACCACTCACAAAATACCCAACATGAAGACACCAATGAGGGACAGACGGTAGAGGACGCTCTTGTGTAATTGCCAACACGATCGAATGGGAAGCGATAGAATGGCAATATCGGTGAGAATATTGGGTAGCGCGACGCAGTAAAAACCAAGTTGGAGATTGATGCAGTGACCAGGTATATCGATATCCCACGCCTTGGCCACCGGCGTGCATTGGAAAATGGCAGTGGGCACGAAAGCAGTGGCCCAGAGCGTGACCACCGCACCACAGATCATTGCGCCCACGCGGAAGAGACGAGAGATGTTGGTGAAAATACGGCGGTACATCATTAAGATTGAAAGCTTGATAGTTAGGAGGTTGATCACGTAAATGATCTCAAAGACGTAGAGCAGCTACACCAACATAAATTATTCTCTGCCCCAGCGTAATGTCATCATGACTACTTACTTTGGCCACCATCAGCGACCTTTCGGCGGGGAGATCCACCTTATTGTGTCCCAATCCATAATGAATCACTAACGTGGCTCGTTAGCACCGATCTCGAAAGAGATCTGCCAGGGGGCCCACCTTACTTCCCAGAGCAATGCCGGAAATTGTGAAGAGCAAAGCCTATACACACAAAGACCCCGTTAGGATTGTCGTTAGCCAGTCACCGACAGCAGACCTACCAAGCTTACAACGATGAGATAGTCATCGGCACCTATAACCACTTTGCGGATGCGTCGAGCGACGAACCGAAGCACAATGCTGACGAGGGCAAGCACATTGACGGCGATGACGTTGTCCCGCAGCCAGCTCGGTTGAGAGTTCATGGCTGTTTAATCCCAGGGACCACCCATCGCAGTCAGGGTGGCTGAGGGATAATCAAGTGATCTTAAATACACTCCAACCAAGTGAACTTGAGAGAAGGCTATGCAGTAAGCGAGGAGACATGTCTAGCCACATACCAGGGTTATACCCAAGAGGGAAATTCAAGACGCGGAAAAAGGAGAAGACAGTATGATGAGTCTCAAAAAAACAAACCCATTATAGCCGGTGGTCCGTGCGCATTCCCGCCCAGCTGGGAATCTTGAGCTGAAGGTTATTATTGATTGGCCTTTCAGTATGTTCTCCAGCCCCCGCGGATGGAGACGAGCATTCACGATGTTCGCTATTTTCCGACCCTCGTACTTTTGTATACTGACTATTACTACTTGACGTTTACCGTGTGATTGCCCACATCATAAAACATGACAGGCGTGGCCAGAGAAGAGATCAGATCTGCTGCAGATCGTCCCCTGGTTGAGCCGACCAAATTGCTACTAGTAGTCTCAACCGCAGAGAAGGCAACTATTCAGCACACGATGCCTCATAGTCAATCATACTGGATATAGCTGGATTAGACTAGACGCCAAACTGCAAAAAATGCACGTACACTCGGATAGAAGCTAGACTTTGGACACGGTTCGATCTACCGAGTGAATTCTCGGGATTGAACAACCGGACCCACTATGCTTCCATAAAACTTGGTATCAAAAGTACGCTCCGGGACCAAGAGGAGACGAATCATGCACGAAGACGGGCCATCTCACTTAGGCTGTACGATGAGCACGGCCCACTGTTGCGTTGCCCGTAGAATTAATTACAGAGTAGTAATTCATCGGGCACTGATCGAGCCGCCAAGTCTTTCCTGTTTCTTCTCAAAATGAACAACCACCAAATACCTATTCATGGAATCGCCGCAGCTTATTATCCCGAGCTTACGATGTGGTTCTGCATCTGGAGGCCATACCTGGCAACGAGAAAGACTCCAAGTCCCCCAATAATGCTGATTATAGCGCCTATGATCACATCAGTACCCTCGCGTTCGTATAGGATACTAAAGCGCAACGAAGGATAATCTCACAGGTAGTAAATACCAACCCCACCCCTATAGCATCAATTAATGGCACCACGGCAGCGGTGCTCACTGGCAGCCAACCGATGTTCAGGGAGTGCTTCTGTGGGAGCCATTAGTCAGTAAAACCTATAGTCTACCAGCTATTTAAATAATAAGAAGCGGTATACGAAGTTCAAGCTTGTCCAAGTATTATTCTCACTTACGGATCGAATGTATCTGACAGTATTTCTTGTCCTGCCACCAGCAGGAACGTTCCTGTGATTCCAACAATGATCCTCATCGCGATGAACATACCCACATTGATGGCTAGAGCTGCGCCGGTAGAGAAACAGAAAAGGATGAGGATGGCCACCAGGTTGCATTCCGGCGCCCAATGAAACTCCGGATCGGCTGCCAGAGGAATAAAGCTATGCCCATGGCAATCTGGACACATGCATTGGCAATTTGGAGTGTTTCTACGGTGGTGGACAGCTCGGCTGCGATTTGCACAGTCGCCGGAAAGATGGAGCACAGGGCGGAAGAACTGGTAAAAACCACAAAGCAAGCATCGGTGAGAATCAAACATTTCCGCCAAGTGAGGAAGACGAACTGTGCTCCATCAGAGCCATGCTTTGGTTCCTGCATGTTCTGCCCTGGTCCTGTTGGATCTCGACAGATTGGTGAGGGCACAACAAATACGGCGTTCAGATCATGTGTTGTCGTTGAATTCGCCCCAGCGTATATTTGTCTCTCAAAACCCCTTGCATGTTTGGTTAAGCATTATGCACGGAATCAACTACCTAAGATATCAAGGAATAGATAGTGGGCAAGTACTCATCCTCCCATACAATTAGACTTAATAGGATTCACAATTATCTTAGTACAATGGTATAGTACGAGGCACAGCTTGTACTGGTTCATATATGTACATACTATATTACTACTTATTCAATACCGATATGTTCAAGTCGAACAAGTACAGCTCCACACCATCGGGACCCACTGGGAGGATCATCCGCAGAAGAAGTTAGTATAGCCGCGCTGGCATTTAATCTCAGTATTGTTTTTTACGCCTCTCAGTGACTCTCCCGAGTACGTACTCGCATCATCAACATGACTTCGGGCGATATTGAACGTCCCAAAGAGAAGCCAAGGGAAATTCAGGTCATATGGCCATGAAAAGTATAACCACACCCAGTAAAAATTCACCCCTTAATGTGCAGGCTATGTGCCATCCAGTGCCCTATCGGTCCTTATCCCCGGGGCAGAGCATTCAACTATTTGCTTGGATAGGAACGTTTACCGTGCCAGATGGTTCATCAACATTCCTGGCTGGCTTTGTGCCACTTATGTCGAGTGGTTACCGGCAGATCATAAATGAACTCAAGTTGTGGTAGAGTGATCTACTCAGTTCTGAATGCAATTTGTTGAGTTAGATACCTCCTGTTTCAGTTCTCCAACGGGCATGTCCATCACACATAGTGTTTGTAGATATCAACTACGAGGACTAGACACGTAGGAAAGAGCATAAGGTTCGTTATGAGAGCGACAGGCCCACGCCATCATAGCGTCTTATGTTTCGAAAGTATCCTACCCAGTCACCGTGAGTGACGAAGATCCGGACACGCGCCTCATCACTGTCACCGCGAAGGCTGCCAGTGATGATGCCTATGCGGGATTGCAGGTGGCAGAGACAATTGTTGGTTATATCTGGTGTCATTAGTCAAAAGGGTTGAGTATTTACCAATGAAATATATTAGTCCCGATTATTCCTGAGAGGAAGCACGAGGTCAGGTTATCACAAAATCTTTGACAAATCTCGAGCATACGTATCCTGAAATCCTTGATGAAATGAAAGGCATTGCAACTACTACGAACCACATGCTCTCAGATAAGAGTGGAAAATATGCCGATATTGAATGCTCTCCTCCTGGAAATGTTCTTAAGGCCGTCACGGCTGCAAAGGATGACGATGCATCCAACATGAACTATGTTCCTAGCATGAAAACTTGGATCTGATTTCCATTTCCACTTGACCTCGCCGTTTGAGTCAAGTATTTGTATCTCAGACCGATCTTAATGAACTCCTACCATGATGTTTGGTAAAGAGTTTGCACAATGTGCTGTCTGCTCCAGTAAAACAAACGATGCTTTTGTGCATTTTGAGATGCAAATATTATCATTCCGCTTTTGTACTTTTATCTCAGATAGCTCGGAAGAAGTATAATATGAATAAATAGATAAATACATACATTCATATATATATAAAACGGCAAGTATCACGCGGAATAGTGGCTCCTCAGACTCTAAAAGAGCGCCTAATGTTGACATTGTTCCCAGTGGGCGAAGAACGAAATGTAAGCTCCACTTAGGGAGGCGGTTGCCCGGCCACGGTTACTACAGATAGCAAAGCTCACACTACGCCGGTGAAGTTCGGCGGTAATTCGTGTTCTTCTCGGAATCAGGCGGACGGATGATGGAAAGCCAGGTCCACAGAGGACGACTAAGGAGGGCAAGCCGAGGGTATGACTATGAAGTGTCGAAAAAAATAATAGAACCGAGAGCAAATGATCGTTCCAAGTTCCCGAGTGTATTCTTCACAATATGTTTAGGGGTAGATTTCACGGTTACCTATATGTAAAGTAGAGATACATGATTATCGAGTTGAACGCGGCACAGCACGCGAGATAAAGAGGTTTATAGTCCCCCTCCAAATAGAACCAGCCTCTAATAACTAGTTGAATATAACCCAGAGTACTGTTTAAAAGCATACATTCAAGTGCACGTCTGGTTATACTTATTCTAGGAGTTAAGTTCCCCTCCTTGTCCAAGTGATTCTCCATCTATGGTATATGCGGTATGAATGAACCGATTGTGGGTGCACTTCTAGGACTGTTATTAGTGCCACAAACCGAACGCCCAGATAAACCAAAGTACCTCTGCGAGAAATCTTGAATTCAAGATATAAAATTTCTATGCTTGGGCATGTGAGGTGAAGGCGAACCCGTTTTTGGTAGCAATGTATTATGAACGATAAGTGGAGTGGTAGCGATTTACCGTGGCTGGACTGAGCGAGGATGAGACCAGTCTCGAATATAAAGACTTTATTTGCTGGTCTTCATCTCGAACCACGTGTACCTGTCATATTAGTTGTACTAAACACGCACGAATGGCGAAGTGCCCTAAGCCGAATCAGGGTTCTATCACATGAACCCTCCTCTCCCCAGGGAACCCAAAACGCTACAGCTGTGTTGCAACAGTCTGACAGAAGAACGAGCCCCACCCTGCAATTCTCCAGACATATAAAGAAAATGAGATCCATATTTTAGAAAAAAAAAATAGGTAATGAATGCTAATAGAAGATGAGCAAGCTAAGCAACGCTCAACTCTGAAATGAGGTGGTTTTATATATCACTGCTACATAACTCTCTGTTCTAGTGATCCTCTATTAGGTCACGGTGTACTGGGCATAGTTCACGACAGGGGCCAATCATCAGAGTTGACTCGAAATAGTCTAAAGTCGCTTCTCTGCCTAGTCTTGCTGAGATCAGAATGGGCAAGACATGCAACAAGACCTACATAGTTTTAGTATGAACAAGAGAAGGAAGTCGTATCCTCCAACGGTAGCGCCTGTTGCCGTAGCACTAGTATCGTTCCAGTACCATGAATTACACCTTCGTGTGACAACTAGGGCTTTATGACAGCGTTCCGTAGGTATTGTACGGTAAGAGACAACACATGACGTCCTTTATCTTATCTCGATCAACATCAACAACAAACTTGCAGCTTCCTTTTAACTCTTCTTTGTGACTCTCTTCGCCATCAAACCATGGTGACTGTTGACAATGATCTCATAGATCCTCTTATTAGAGCCTCATATCTTAGCAGCTGATGCCTAGTTCCCTCTTCCTCCGTCCACAGACATGGAGAGTCTTGAAGAAATCACCCGTCCCCGCGATCCCGCTGAAGGAACCGTCGATGACGGCTCTTCCAGGACCCCGTCAGTTGCTGATCAGAGCTTGGCAAACTCACTAGTGGGCTTGAATATAGGAAGCGCAGATGCATCGTTTAAATCTACAGCCAGCAATATAGTATCCGACGAGCAGATAGACCGGAAATTCACCGAGCAAGAAGACGCCTCGATACCCCCGACCAGAGTGCTCTCCCCTTACGCTCCAGTGCCGTACAACCCACCCTCTGCAGCTGCCATAAGTGATGATGGGGGCGAGGAGGACGAAGAGCCATGTATCGCAACATCTTTCGAGAGGGACTCTACTCCTACGTCCCTTCAAAAGCGTCGTTCGATGTTCTTCGATACCGGTGAGGAAGGCATCACCCGGATGCATAAATTTTCCCTGTACGAGACTGCTACGCGGTTTTATATGGTTGGCATGGACTTGTCGGACACCCGTTTCAAGATTTTGAAGATCGATCGAACTACCGAGACGGGAGATCTGAACGTCGCGGAGGATGATATTGTGTACAGCAAGAGAGAAATGAGTCAATTATTAGATGCTATTGACGACGGCAATAAGATATCGGGTGGTCTGAAGCTGAGGTGCAGTGCATGGGCTATGCTGGGATTTATTAAGTTCACCGGGACATATTATATGCTACTGGTGACTAAGAGGAGTCAAGTTGCTATGCTGGGTGGCCATTATGTCTACCAGGTCGATGGGACTGAGTTGATCTCTCTGACTAACTCCAGCGCCTCGAAACTCAAGCCGGATAAGAACGCGGAAGAGGCTAGATATATCGCCATTCTCAATAACCTTGACCTAACTCGGTCTTTCTATTTCAGCTATTCTTACGACATCACCCACACATTGCAGCGCAATATCTGCCGAGAGCGCAAAGCTCATCAAGATGGTTACCCGACGCCTCCTCAGCAGGCCTACAACACAATGTTCATATGGAATCATCACCTTCTCAGCCCTGCCATTGAGAATCTGAAGAACCCTTATGAGTGGTGTCTGCCGATCATTCATGGATATGTTGAACAAGCGAAGATGCCTGTGTACGGCCGCATGGTTTACATTACTATAATCGCTCGCCGGTCACGTTTTTTTGCGGGAGCACGCTTCCTGAAACGAGGTGCCAACGATCTGGGTTATGTCGCCAACGACGTGGAGACTGAGCAAATTGTGTCTGAAATGACAACCACCACATTCCACGCCGCTGGCCCCGACCTTTATGCAAACCCTCTTTACACTTCCTATGTTCAGCACCGGGGAAGCATTCCTCTCTACTGGACGCAGGAAAATTCCGGCGTATCTCCGAAGCCCGATATTGAACTAAACCTGGTCGACCCATTTTACTCCGCGGCAGCGCTGCATTTTGATAATTTGTTTGAGAGATATGGGGCCCCGATCTATGTCTTAAACCTAATAAAGTCCAGAGAGCGCACCCCACGAGAGTCAAAGCTTCTTAAGGAATACACCAATGCCATAAACTATCTCAACCAATTTTTGCCGGAAGACAAAAAGCTTATTTACAAACCCTGGGATATGAGTCGAGCTGCAAAAAGCCGTGATCAGGACGTGATAGGAACACTTGAAGAAATTGCCGGCGAGATTATCCCCAAGACCGGGTTTTTCAAGAATGGACACGATGCAGAATCTGGCCTAAGGTTACAAAATGGTATTGCGAGGACGAACTGCATCGATTGCCTCGATCGCACCAATGCCGCCCAATTTGTGATTGGAAAACGAGCACTTGGCCACCAGCTGCATGCGCTTGGAATTATTGAAGGCACAACGGTGGAATATGACACCGATGCGGTCAATCTTTTTACCGACATGTGGCATGATCACGGTGATACCATTGCGATTCAATATGGAGGATCGCATCTAGTCAACACAATGGCCACTTACAGGAAGATCAATCAATGGAGCAGCCATTCACGAGACATGGTGGAGAGTTTCAAAAGGTACTATAATAACTCGTTCCTGGACGCTCAACGACAGGAGGCATACAATCTTTTCCTGGGCAACTATATCTTTTCGCAGGGTCAACCAATGCTGTGGGATCTATCAACCGACTATTACTTGCACCACGCTAGTCCAAGGTCCTGGTCAAATAAGCCACCACCCAATTATATCCGCTGGTATACACCGGACAATCTTAAGGAGAAAGAGATGCCACCACCACCATCCCGGCCCAAGGAGCCTTTGTCTCGGTACGATGATCATTGGCTCGAATACTACAGGCCATTGGCTGTCTCATCATTCTCGAAGATCTTCTCCTACAAGATGAATTCTACTCTTCGCTATCTCCCTTTTCGTCCGTCGTCGGGGGCGCTTTATGATCTCAGTCCGTTTGTGGCTCGAATCCCAAACGAGCAGGTCAATAGGGAACGCCAACAGCAGCAGCGGAGTGTCAAGATTCAAGAGCCAGATTTCGTCCGAGATCGTCCGGAAAGGACACGATTTGACACTGTTACTCCTACACCAAATTGGCATCTCTCTACCAATCAAGGGTCTGAGCTCATGAGAGACTCATCATTTGGGGCTTCACAGACAAACAATCACACTCAACGCTCCACACCTAGCAAAGCGCAAATCGCTCAGTGGACTTTGGGTCGATTGGTGAGTGACTCATTGAACCCATCTGTCACATCCGCGGAGGCCGAGGAGTATGAACGCTATATCAACCATCCCTTGAAGGTGCCTCTTGTTGTGACATCTAGGGATGATCTTATCGCCACTTCTGCCCGTGAACGAGAATCAAACTTGGATTTAATTGAGTATGTCAACAAATGCAACGTTGAAGACTCCGCTCTCAAGGCCAACGCGGACCAAAATATGGCAGATTACGCCGAGTTCCTCAATATATCGGACGAAGGACTCACGGTGTCAGCAGAGGACCATGAAATGAAGCGCTACAAGCGCTACCGACAATGGTTGAGAGGCAAGAGTCTTTTCAAGCAGCGAGTTGACATTTGAACTGCACATATTTTTCTGTGCCACGATTCATGATTGATATTTTAATGACGCGATACCCATACGCATCATGTCGGCATTAGCGTTTACAAGTCTTAGCTTAGCATGTTAGATATACCGATTCATGTTTTCTAACTATATGATCATGCATAAGTCATTCTATGAACAAAAGAGGCACCACCTGGGCTTCCCCAAAAAAGCTCCCATCATTGGCATCAATCTCCTCTAAGAGAAGACCACTTAAACTCTCATCCGCATCCACCAACTCTCGCAACTCCTTGTCCAGATTCTCCTTCGCCTGCCATTGACCCACCCCATCATCCACTTGAATAGAATTCTGCAAAGCGAACTTCAGCAAATAAACCACACCCCTCAATTCCTTCTTAAGCCTCTCCATAGCCACAGCCTCACTGTCACTGTCACTCTCACTCTCACCAGACAACCCACCCCTCTTAACCCGTTCCACAATCTCCCTCTCCTCCTCAACGACATGAAGCCAGCAGGCGCACGCCGCACCCAAAATCTCCCCCCTCCACCTCCACACCCGCGGATGCGCATTCAAAACTACCATCCTCACAACCTTCACCGCACCCAAAAGCATCGGCGGATAAGCGGGTCCAAACGGATTCGCCAGTGTATTATGCACCAGCGGAATAATATCCTGGAGGAACTTCGTCGTATGAATACCCAACTCGCCCAGGACAGTCACTATCTGCTCCAGTAGCAGCGTCGAGAGACGCGGATACGGGAATGATGCGAAGTCAGATGATAGCGAGGTCGTATCCGTTGAGCTGATGTGGTGGAATGATGGGATGAGGTTTTCTCGAAGGGTGGTTGTTAGGCGGGATATGTAGGTTTCGAGTTTGTTGTTTTGGGACAGGGGTTGGGATTGGGATTGCTGGGATGGAGAAGGGGAGGGAGTGTTTGTGTAGGTAGTTTTTTGGAGGGTGAGGAGTGCCGGGTAGGCCTCCTTCAGGAGGTTTATGGAGTCAGGCTCTGGGGTTATGGTGGGGAGGGAGAGGAGGCAGGGTTTTATGGCGTCTTCGAAGACAGAGGTTAGGTTTGTGCGGTGGAGGATTGGGGATTTGGTTTCTTGGATGGGGGTTAGGAGGTATCTGAGGAGGGTGCAGCCTTTTGTTTTGATGGAGGTTGAGTCGTCGTCTATTAGGGCTAGGATTGAGGGGACTAGCAAAGGGAAATGGGTTTCGAGGTTGGTTTGGTTGGTGGGCTGGGGTGGTTGTTAGTGGTGTGATTATGAAGGGGAAGATGATGAGGGGTGCGTACTTTATATTGCTGGATTATCCAGGAGAGGACGGTTGTGGCGTAGATGTCTTGGATCTTCCATGGCTTGGTTTCTGGGTCTAGGATACTGGCGTCGAATCGGGGTAATGGGACGGGATGGAAGTTCTTGCGTCCAGCAGAGGTGATAGCTGGGTTTCTGGTCTTTGCGAAGAGGGGTCTGATTCTGTCCTTGAGAATCTTTTCGATCACGGACCAGAATGTGGTATTCGATTCTGTGTCGGAAGCAGTTGCCAGAGTAAGATTATCCAGTACGGTAGTGGCACATGTGGATGCTTCTTGCGTTGTCCATGGGTCTTCTGTGGATGAGAAGCTGGCTAATGCAATAACAACGTCTGCCGCATTCTCGGCTTTGGATATTGGCAGTGATTCATTCAATGTGGCAATCACCGACAAGGCAATCCTCGACCTTAGTTGGTCTTCGAGAATAGCATCATTCTTCTCTGTGTTGATCGTTAGAACAGCTATTCATAAAATGAACCTGAATCTTAACTCACCATCCGATGGTTCTTCTAGCTGAGCATAGACTGGAGACGGGAGTGCAGCATCACTTGCCCAGGAATAAATATGATTTGCAGCATCCTCATCAGCACCGGATAAGTCTTTCGGACCCCAGGCTTTCAAAAAGCTATATACGACGAGGAGACTTTCGCATATCTAAGGCATCATTAGTATATGCTTATATTCAACATAATCCACGCTAGTATTTTTGCTTACATCCAGATTATTTGTATTCCCTTCTGATGACACATCCTGCCATAACAGATCTAATTCTTCCGGAAGTGTAATATTTACTACCTGCGCTGCTGGGAAAGTCGACGAAGTTGAATGTCGTTGTGATAGCGCCTCACGGCATGCCCGCCGAAGTTCTTCCATTGCCGTTAACTACTAGCTTATCACCCACACACAGTGAATCCTCCTAGTTGGGATGAAAAGGGAAAATGCGAAAAACAAGGAAATGCGAAAGATACTATATGTTAAATGAGCATTTGGTATTGATTTACATAATGAGTGTGATTTAGAAATCCCAGGCAGGCGGTATATAATGGCAGTAATTATTTACACGTGACCGGACTAAAGGTATACCGTAACTGTTGTTCTCTGGTGTCCAAACAGAATCACAGCATATCCTTTCCCCGTATTGCCGAAGATTGCTCAATGAACCAAGGGAATCAGTGGATAAAATCAAGGCTCATTGATTAAGCCCATATTAACTTTTTCAATACAACACGTTCAAGGTATTAAAAATTCGATTAACATCGTCACTTTTTGTTGCCAAGAACCCCCAAGGCGAAGATCGCTCCATGTGAGTCGTGGCTTCACCCTTTCTTAGCTGGCGCTCCGCGTACTGGTAGACCAGCAGCCTGATACAATGCATCAATACATTCCATCTGGCAAATGCTATCTTCTCCGGGGATCCAGTATGCAGGTGTTTTGCCTTTGACAGCATCGACGAACGCCTCCAGCTGCCATCGATAGGTACTCCAGTGCGAACTGCCACCTTTTCCGCCAGTGGTCGTAACATTGCCCCACAAAGGACCTCCTTTGTATTGCTTGTGGTACCGCGTAAGGCCCGTGGTCTTGTCAGTGACAGCGATGTAGTGATACAGATGTGGCATCATCGCATTGTAGAAGAAGATGATAGCCCTCTCAGTCTCCACTTCAATTGAAGGCAACTCCCAGAAACGTGGAACAACGCCAACAACCCATTGCCGTTCCATATCCGTGTAGATCTGGCTATGGACCTCAGTATCCTGGGGTCCGACAAAAGTCAGATAGGCGTACATGGCCGCGTCGACGCGCGGATCGTCGCTGGAGACGCGGGCAGTGGCTGAGTTGATGGCTTTAGGGTGCCGTGCGCGAAGAGCGTAACGAGTGAATGATAGGGCGTACGTCATGTCCATCGCGGAGCCACCTAAATGATGTCAGAGCAAGCAATGGTAGGGTAACAGCTAAAAGTTGAAGCTCTTACCACCTAGATCATATTGCCATCGGATATCTCCCTTCGGTATACCCGGACTCGCAGTCATCACAGCCTTCGTCCGCAGAATCCTGCCATGTTGGCCGGACTCTAGAATATGCCGCCATGCATGTGCTGCAGGGTGGAATTGCCAGTGGAACTATAAGTACGTCAGGCTACCCATCAGTTTCTAAATGAGATGTGAGCATAGACTTACAGCTTCTTCAAGTGTCAATCCTTTCTCTTTGGCTAGGCTCACTAAGCCCTTTGCTTCATCTGCATTTGATGTGAATGGCTTCTCGCAGAGCACATGCTTTCCAGCCTGAAGGGCCTTGGAAGTCCATTCATAATGTTGTCCATTGGGGGTAGACACATATACAATATCCACAGCAGGGTCATCCAAGAGTTCCTGGTAAGAGCCGTACGATTTGGTGAAGTTGTACTGTTTAGCTGCCTGGGCGGCAGTCGAAGCATCGCGAGACGCAATAGCGTATAAGATTACATCCGGATGTGTTTCCGCGGGGTGGATGGCTGGTCAATCGCCGTAAGCCATAATGATCTGCAGAAAGCTATGGGCTACATACCTGCAGCGGCATTGATCTGCGCTGATGATAGAATCCCTAGCTTCAGAGCTTCGGGGGATTTACGGGGCTTGGAGTGAAGAAATGAAGAGATATACTGGTGGATGAAGGTTGCGCCTTGGGCGACAAGAGCCATATTTGGAATCAATATTTTCGCAAGACACTGCTAAGTACTCAGGAATAGGTAGAGGATGTTTGCAAGATTATTATATCAGTTTATTGGCTCGATTTCGTTGGTTAGATGGACAGGATATTCCAGCAAAACAGGAGTTGATAGAGGATACTAGCTATTAATTGCATATTAGCAGCCTTATCAGCCCCCATCCTTGTACTCATGTTACTATCGTATGATGAGGAGCAAGTACCTCAAGATGACGTTGGGGAGGGCGAATCCCATGAATTCCATTGTGACGTCGAAGTTTGGTTAAGTATGATGTCACATCAATCATGTATTAAAGGTCACCATCTCCCGGAAACAGTAAATCAACAACACGCAAACTTCGGTCAAAATGCCCTCCAAAGTAAACATCGACACGTCCCTAAAGGATGAAAAAAGTGACATGTCCAACGGTGACATCCCTAGGATCACCGTCGTCGCCAAAGAAGCCCCGATTACCGTGAAACGGATTCCCGCGACTCACATCAACGAAGCCATAGACAATCCCGGTGTTGCGCGCGCAGATGTCGCAGTATCCATTGAGAAACCCCTCGGCGACCAAGAATGGGCCAGTAAGGTCAGAGAATACGTGGGTTTCCACCATGAGATCCAGCGACTTTACGTATAACTGACATACATACCTCATGGATAGACCCCTCTCCAACAACATGTGCTATTCTGGGACCGTGATGGCGATGGAATGATTTTCCCATGGGACACTTATATCGGATTCCGTGAATTGGGGTTCAATATCCTCTTCTCAATACTAGCAGTCTTGATCATCAATATCAACTTTTCATACCCGACTCGGCTCGCATATAGCTGGCTCCCGGACCCGTGGTTTCGGGTTTACGTACGGAGTGTGCACAAGGCAAAGGTAGGTCTTCTTTTCAGCTGTATAATAGTAGCCAGCAACATCACAAACTGACTGGTTGGCTCCAGCACGGCTCGGACAGCGGTACCTATGACCCCGAAGGCCGCTTCATCCCGCAGCTTTTCGAGAATCTGTTTGCGAAATGGGACTCGGACAATGATGGAGCGTTGACGCTACGTGAGCTGTTCCAACTGATGCATGGCCATCGCTGTGCTGCTGATCCGTTCGGGGTAAGTATTCATGCTCATTATTCTGTTGCTCTATTGAACACTATGTATGCTAATCGCAACTCCTGCGCAGTGGGGTGCGGCTTTCTTCGAATGGGGAACTACGTGGCTTCTCATACAGAAGGATGATAAAGTTTATAAAGAGGATTTGCGTGCTGTGTATGATGTAGGTGACCGTTCTTCATGACTATCATGAGCTTTTTGGATAAAGTGGACTAACCTGGGCTAGGGTTCCATATTCTGGAAAATTCGCGAGGCACGGAAGACCCGTCCAGGCTGGACGCAAGGATTTGGGCTTGGTGGAGATGGCTTTGTAGGAGGAGAAAAGATGTACTCGTAACGGGATGGTTGATGTATACAAGTTGGTTGCGAGGCGCTGGACTAGAGCAACATGTGTAAAGAAGAGGCCAATTTAAACGTGTACTATATGCAATACTGGGTCTGAAAATAAGATTTATCATGTCACTCTGCTTTTAAATGTACATGTAGTCAACATTTTATTAGCCGTAAATAATAGTGCTTTCCAGTAACGTGAATTGTGTCGTCGGCACCATACGTTATTTCGAAAGCCCTGTCACCAGGTAAGGAAAGAAACCATTTCTCATAATTCGCAATACATATTCAGACACACCAAACTCAACAAAACATTACATGATGACTATACATTAAGATGCCCGAATACATACACCGCTACCTAGAACCATACATCTCACCGGCCCCTAACGTTGCTTCATTACAATTTCATTGATGGACAAAAGATTTACTCGGTAGACGGGTTAGGCATGGTAGAGGTATCAGGCCACTTGCGGAAAAGATCCGCCAGGTGATCAATGGGGGCAGTAAGAAGGCCCACAGCCGTCTCATATGGTGGCTTGCTCGGTGCACTCGGGTGAGAACGAGAAGGCACAAACATCTTGGTTCGACCAAAGGACTTGGAAAGCTTTTCGCTGTCTTCTGGGGACAGGGCCTCCTCTAAAGCTGGTAGATCGGTAGTTTCCTCTTCTTTGATATGCGGCGCGAGATCTTTCATCAGAGCCTCGACAGTTGGGATGAAGTCCGCATCTGACGCCTTAAGATTCTGGAACTTCTTCAATTGTTCCTTGACCTGTCCTATGGTAAGATTTGTTGTCTTGGTAGGATTATGCAATATCACTCACGCTCTGGTGTTCCCTACGATCCTTCTCTGCCAGAGCTTTACCATTGGCGACATGTTTCTCCATTGCCGGATAGATCACAAGCTCTTCTCCGATGGAATGACGAGCTAGTTCCCAGGTGAACAGGTTCTGGTACCTCGTCTGCTCGTCCTGGTCAGTCGATTGAGTGATACGATCATAGTATTGTTCGAGTTCACGGTGATCCTCCTTGATCGCATCGCTAACACGTGGTGTCATGATGATTATTGATCGCTAAATTGTATGGCACTGAATCTAAAGTACGACTGAATTGATATGATTGCCAGTAGCCGTCGTATGAAATAACCATCGTTCCAGAGCAGGTCTTCAGACCCTTATATCTTGCCCGCCCGTCAGCAATCCCACGGTCCGACACACGCCTCATATTGAGATGTCATGGCGACGTTACAAATATAACACAGCTCATTGGGCCCTTCGACTTCTACCCCAGAAGCCACCATTACCGATGTATGAGCCGTTTCCTCGTCATTCTCTGCTTAGATCACACAGCTTGCTCCAGATCCTAATATAGCTGCAGAATTCGAGGTTCACGAGAACCGCCGCGTCCAATAACAAGTGTTTGTTTGTCATACAACCTCTATGGGCTCAGTAACCAGTCGTTTTGCCTCGATTTTCAATCGACAGCCTTGTGATGAATGGATCCTCTGAAGGAGGACTGTTTGTCCTAGATTTAGGGTTTGATACTAACCTGGTGAAGAACCCTGGAACCTTGCCGGAACAATGACCGACAAGTGATATAAGAGGAACATGTGATGTTGAGTGCCGCTTTACATCACGAATAGGTCATCCCGCTTAGCTTTATTCAGGGCAAGCCTAAGGAACCACTTAGACCTATATCGAGATAAAAGCCACCCCAATCGCAGGAAGATTTCACGCACACCAAAGCAACTGGTCATAGTGAAGAATCGAGACTAGTGCTCCAGGGTCATCAACGGGGCAGATGCTACATTTAGTGCGACGTATGCAGAAATTGAAGAAATTATTTACTGTGGACCAGGGGGACATTCGTGCGTGTTAGAGTAGACAAATGAAACACGAGAGGCTGCAAAGATCAGATATTTCAATGATATAAAAGACAGAAACTTGGATATGTGCGTAACAATATACCAGAGCCTTTTCTCACGAAAGTGAAACTGTACGTGTGCGCATCAGCATCTTGGATACTAGGGTCGTACTCGGACCAGCCTGTACCCAGCAGCTGACACCGTATACTGGATCTAGTAAGGCTACATGAAAATAATTTATAAGTTTTTCACTCACGGCTTGTTCCACGGACGCAGCAATTGATGAACTAATCAAAAGTCCTGGATACCAATTCCCCCTTTCGCGGCGTCCATTTCAAAATAGCTTTCCACGTTACTGTACATCCCGATAGAACTCTATTTGGCTTGAATTCTTCACATTTACCTCCAGTGGAGTATCATTACTACCACATGAGTACAAGATAGCTTATGCCATTGGCTTATGCCTTCTTGAACCTGTAAGGCAGTCGGATATCTTCCGTTCTACTACATTCTGGCGGCATCTACTCCCGCCACTCGGATCTCTTATGATTTGCTGGGCAAGTGTCCCATATAGGGCTACCCTCATATAGCACAGAACCAGCGCCACATTCTAACTATTGGCAGAATGAAGCCTGGTCCTACTCTATAGACAAGCAGATCGTGGGCAGTAGCCAAGAATTACCTTATCTTGGCTCTGCAGTGTTACCATTATCATCATGACGTCATCTGTATACGTACACTTCAATTCACCACCAAAGAAGCTTCACACCCTGACTCAGGGATATCATAATGATCCTCTTAAAGTAGTGTTATTTCAGGCATAGTGCTCTTGCGTAGAGAATACCAAAGACGTTGACCTGAGCTTTAGCGACTAGACGCATTTCAGACAAAACAGCATTAGCTTACCCTTGAAGACTCTACCATTCAACAAACATGGCGACAAATAATGAGAAGAAGCGCGGTTTGATTATCGTCTCAAACCGTCTTCCACTATCAGTCAAGGAGGAAAATGGTACATACAAGTCCAGCTTATCTAGCGGTGGTCTTGTAACAGCCCTATCGGGTCTGACAAAGTCAACGAACTTCCGCTGGTTCGGCTGGCCTGGCAAGGCTATCGAGGACCCAGACGAGCAGAAGAAGGTCTCGGACGCTCTGGCAGAGAATAATGCGGTAGGGATTTTCCTGGGCGAGCAGTTGGCGCAAGATCACTACAACAAGTTCTCGAGTATGCAACCTCTCCTCCATATCTATTATCTACCGACAGATTAACCATCAATAGACTCGGTCCTCTGGCCCATTCTCCACTACCAATCTGGAGTTGCCTTCAATGAGGATGCATGGGAGTCATACCAGCGTGTGAATGAGATCTTTGCTGATACGGTCGCCAAAGAAGCCACTACCGGGGATCTTATCTGGGTCCATGATTACCATCTATTACTCTTGCCTTCTCTGTTGCGTGAGCGATTGAAGAAGCAAGGCAAGAATTGCCCCATTGGATTTACATTGCATACACCGTTTCCGGCGGAAGACTTTTGGAGGGCGATTCCTGTCCAGAAGGACTTACTTAAGGGCTTGCTTGCTTGCGACGTGATTGGGTTCCACACGGATGAGTATAGACGGAACTTTACTGAAAGCTGTGAACGCTGCTTGTAAGTCGGGATTGTCTTGGTTCAGTTGGAATCTTCTGATGGTGCGTGTATTAATCATGTTACAGGGGCGCCAAAGAGAAAGAAGGCCAGCTCGAATATGAAGGACACACAGCCTGTGTTGGCACGTTTGTGGTCGGGATCGACCCGCAGAAGTTCAACGACTCCATGCAAGATGCAGACGTTCAGAAACGTATCAAAGAGCTGGAAAGGCGGTATGAGGGTAAAACCGTCATTATTGGTGTGGATCGGTTGGATTATACCAAGGGTCTCGTTCAGAAGCTCGAGGGGTGGGACCATTTCCTCAAGACCTATCCTGAGTTGGAGGGCAAGGTCACCTTGATTCAAGTGGCTATACCCAGTCGTGAGGACGTGAAGGAATATCAAGAGCTTGAAAAGGAAATTTCCACGCTTGTGGGTAAGATAAACGGTGAACATGGTATGTATCCCACCCCTCGCTCCCGGTCTTTGTGCTAATACCGTTAGCTACACCTGATGGCACACCACTCATTTACATGCACCGGTCTGTTTCTTTCACTGAATTGACAGCCTTGTACTGCATTTCCGATGTCTGTCTTCTCACCTCCCGAAGGGACGGTATGAACCTCGTTGCATCCGAATATGTGGCTTGTCAAGAGAATAAGCATGGAGTCCTTGTGCTCTCGGAACTTGCAGGGGCTGCCTCCTTCATGTCTGGTGGTAGTGTTACCTTCCACCCATCTAGCGTTCAGGAGCTATCAGATGCAGTTCACCAAGCAATAAGCATGGACGACAAGGAGAGAACGGACCGATATGAGAGTCTACGAGAATTTATCACCACCCACACAAGGCAAGTTGCCAATTTCATCCCTTTCGTACTTGTTCTCAGCTAACCCATACTGCTGTGAATAGTGCTAAGTGGGGAGAAGCTTTCATTGAAGCTCTTTCTCGTCATACCCAGGAGTAACAACTCTCATTTGCTGTCTTTCTTCCTCTTTCGTTTAACTTTAAACTTGTTCATGGGTCTTTTCGTACACTGGCTTTAAGCCTTCCTGTTTCATTGAAGCAATGTTTTGTTTATCTGAGCCTGGCGAGACTGGCGAAGTATCATGATGTAACCAAGACTAAACTAGTTTAGTTCTATTGCAAGACTTTCTTTCATTTTCTCCTTTTGTTTCTCTTAGTTGTCACGCAGGTGTGATCACAGTTCAAGACATAATAGTATAAGCATTTATTTACATGGCAGAGATTTTATTGAAGTAGCACTGTTTCATATACGCTGTCTACGCTGTCCCGCCTTCCGCGTCTAATCTCTAATCCATTCTTCGGTCTAAAGATCTATAAAATCCAAGGGCGTATTTACATGACCGGCCGCATACATATCGAGAACCGTAGGCCACAACTCAAGACGTCCCACCAATAAAAATAGCAATGCAAGTAGCATTATCACTACCCGGCACGTCTGCAGCCTCGTCCACAATATACTTCGCGGACTCTGTCGCATTCAACCCAGACCGGTAACATGTTAATAACCCGTGTACGATGATCTCATCGTCAAGCCCGTTAGTCACGCCGTCCGAGGTCAAGATTAGAACATGCTGGCCCCCATCATTCAGATCGACGCGTGTCAGATACGGCTCATTCGATAAAAGATTCTGTTGGTCCGTCGAAGCCGTGACATCAGCCCGGATCTGTGCCGCATTGAGCGGTCCCGTCCCCGAGTTAATGAGGGGATCCTTATACTGGAGATCACCCAGTGCCCGGGACATGTTCAGGGCGCCTATATCACCCATGTCAGTGGTCTTGTAGAGAATTATGAACGCATAACCTAGTCGTCGTAGACAGTAACACTGACCTAGCCTTTCCGTCCCACTATCAGTGTTGACCATACCCCCGGCATCCATGATTCGATTCTTTTCGTCAGAATCGCCCGGTTTATGTGACTTCGTTATCCGACGCTGTATTGCAATTAGGCCTCGTCTCGTCGAACATCTCAATCCACGCAGAAGACATATGACGTACGATATTAGTAGCCCCCTCACTTGAACTAGTATAGTCCGCCATTAGAATATGCGAATCGCCCAGGTTCCCAATGACCAGAAAGCCCTGGGTCAAATTGACCAAAGCCAAAGAAGCAGTCGACCCCGCTGTCGCGAATTGCTCCTCGCCATCGCGGAATTCGTTTAGTAACTCCGCTTCCTCTTTTTTAATCGCTTCTTGGATAGCCTCTTCATACAGACCAGATCCAAGTTCCGGGCTTTCTTGTAAGAAGCGCTGTATGTTTTCGTTGGCGTGTTTGGATACTTTACTGGAGCCACTGTGTTTATCATGATCTCGGTTAGTTGGTTCATATCTACGTCGACGGGGACGATACGTACTGTCCGTCGTAAACCGCGAAGAAAGCTATCTTGTCGCCCGATTTCGTTGAGAAGTTCTCTGGGAGGAGGAATGTATACTGGTCTTGTTGGGTAGGTCGGGACCCTATCGTCTATTGGGATGTGAGTGCTATATTCTTTTAGGAATGAAAGGAAACACTCACACTTGCTGCCCCTGCACCCTCGATCGTTATTGTGGTTAGGAATGTATTAGTCGTAGTGCTCATTTTGAAGGGCGGGTGAGTGTTTCTTCAGAAGAGGTGTTTTTGTCAGATGTCTATGTCTATATTCACTGGTCTTCTGACGTTGCTATCAGGGGATATTCATGGATTGACTTTTATGTATGTTGACGCCGAATAGTTGGATTCATGTGGATTTAATCTTACGTCAATGGGCAGCCACGGCTGCTTGATGACGCTATTTATTCTGCTTGGTCTCCACTCCACTTTTGCTTTCTTGGGGACCCCTGTTACTGAATTGGGCACCAGGGACAAGATATCCCCGCCTGGCTTATTAGTGACCACACAGACTTGTAACTGTGGTAGCTACTTCAGGGTCGGTTGACAAGTTCTATACAGTTTCCCACTTCATGCTGGATTAAAGTATTCTATTATTTTTAAAATGGGTTCCGTCACTTCGAGCGTATGTCGAGCTCGTCCCTTCGACTTGACACTTCTTCCAACGCCTTGGCCTTGTCTGTGATCTCCGGGTGTAGGAGCTGCCACTTGATCACCATGTCCAAAGCCTTACTCATCCAAGGCCCTTTCGGAGATGCAAGGTTTTGGGCAATTTCAACCCCGTTTACGATGGGTTTCATGTCATAGACGTTCTCCAGGTCGTGTTCTACGAGGTATGAGAGAAACTTGTTATACTCTTGGATCACTGCCAAGCACATACGAGTGAGTACAATTGGGAAGCCAAGGATAAATAGGGAAGTGTCTCACCTTTGTCGAACTCGCCTCCTTGCGCAACTTCTTGCAAGATCGCCAAGGTACAGCAGAGTCTCCAGTCTTTGTTCCATGTACGGATGTGCAATCCAATTTGCTGTCGAATCTCTGCCGCGGTGCCATTCATGCGCTCTTCCAGAAGGGAAGATTTTACGTCCACGATAGAGCGCCAATGACGCGCCGCATCACGGAGCAAGTTGATCGTTTTGTTATCCGAACGAAGGCTATCCTTAGCGACTTCCGCCGCGCGAGGAGGAGGTGGCTTTTCTTTCGGTCCTTGCGCCACGCGATCTGGCACCGTAGACCAGGGTGCGAATGCGGCGATCACCCAAGCATAATAAGCTTCTTGGGTGTCGCGAATAAGTAGGTCGCGTACACGTACAATAGGTATCGAAGTGTCCTCGGAGTGTAACAACTTCTGTAGAGCATTATATGCAAGAGCCCAGGAAGACGTATCCACGCCAACATCATCTTGGTGGTTTGCAAAAATTGTTTGATATAGTTCAAGGCGGTCAATAAAATGTAGAGCGCCTCGGGGATCGGGACCTATATGTCGTGAGTGTGGCAATCATAGTTGTAAATCAAAAGCCCTATTACCTTTGAGCATCTTCGTCATCTCGGTCCCCACGCGTTCTCTACTGATCTTCAGTTTGAGTGCTTCACTGATATCCTTGTTTTTCATGGCGTTCTCCGTCTCTTCATCAATGCGATATCCTAATCGGCTGGCAAACCGAATGAGCCGTAGCACACGGAGCGGGTCATCCTTGAAGGTTTGATACGGCTCCATTGGTGTTCGGATTACTTGGTCTCTCATATCTTCAAAACCCCTCCTCGTAAAATCCTCTACTTTGGACTCATTCAAATTATAGAAGAGGGCATTGATGGTTGCATCCCGGCGCATTGCGTCCTCCTCGGCCGTGCCAAATTCCATCTGGGGATTGCGACTATCATCCGAGTAGGTCTCCTTCCGTAGGTTGACCAAATCGATATCTAGCCCAAAGATTTTAGTAGTGACCGTTTCCAGATGCTTCGACTTCTCCGGATTAGCCTCAATTTTATGGAGACTGACGATAGCATCCTTGAGCTGGCCATTGTTGTGGTTTTTCTTGTACTTGTGCAGGTTTTCTGGGATATCTAGGTAGTCCTTAAGCAGGAGACCGAACTGGTATCCTGTCATATTATTTATGCCCACGTCGATGTCATGGCTATCGATACCGAGCAGCTTGTCCCGCACCCAGCCTCCTGTAAAGCGCAGTACCGTGCATGGGGCGTCCGCCGCATTGCCTCCTTTTGCAATCGCTCGTTCTCGTATATAGTCTGCGACATCTAGGAGGAGGGATTTCAGTGTGTTCTCGAGGGGCGTGAGCTGGATTATAGGAAGCGTCTGGTGGGATGTCGCGGCCATTGCGTCGGAAGGTTTCTTGCGCCAGATAGGGGAAGAAACGCGTCTCCTCTTGGTAGCTCTGTCGGGAGAAGAATTTCTAGGTTTCTTGTGGTTCATGGAATAATTGCACACAGTTTGGCGCCAGCGACAGATCGGTGGGTGTGGTCTTAGTGGGGTGCTTCTGGTATTAGTCGGGATTCTTGTAGATTGAGTGGAAACATAGGCGGTTCGCAGAAATTGTTGGGTGGGGCTGAACTGATATATCTCAGGAAGAATGCGTAAAGAAGTGGGTTTCAACATGGATAGTTTCCATGGCCGGGCGAGGTTACAGTATGACTCTATGGAGTTTTGTTGTCAATGCCCGCATTGATGACTCCAGTCATTCTGCCCGTCTTTTTATACTTTGCGATCAAGTAGCAGGGATCACCGCCTTCCGCCTTGTCGGCATTCGAGATCATTTGGTGCTGGTCAATCATCTATGGAGTGTAATTGAATGTGAATGAAATTTATTCCCCTTGCAGCTTTTTGAGTTTTAACTATAATTTCCTATGGGTCTCTTTGTCTAGGAAGAATATATTGCCCGTATCTATAAGTCTACCTTTACTACCTAAATCCTTCATTTGGTAAATTTAATTATTGTATCACGTTGCGTTGGTGTTTCTGCCGTGGTGACTTGGCCTCCAACCCGTCAACAACAACATCCCTCCTCCTTGTCCCTCAATCTCCGTCTTCCACTTTCCTCCTTCTCTCGAAACCCACGTGTTACTCCAATACCGACCGCTCCTGCGTGCATCCCCCCCCGCCCCCTCTTTATCTTTATAGCTTCGTTCCATGGGCTCTAAAGTCCCTTCAATTTCTATAAGTCCCGCTTCGCCATCCACTCGGAGTCCATGACATCGCCCGGAGATGCTGCTCCGGTCAGACCTCCGCCGTCCTTCTCGCCCGGCGTTCCGCGAGTCGCATCCAAGACGAGATACCCAGATCAGCGCCGCGACTCTTCTCCAAATCTAGATTCGGACCTAGTAGACTCAAGAATTGCCACGTCTCCCCCGCAACCCCCTCTTTCGGCCACCGCGGCGGAGCTGCCGATTAGATCCGCATCGCCCCATGCTCGATCTATAAGATCGTCAACGCCGCAATTGGCCCGATCATCACTGGGTTCTCCGACGGAAGGACGTCTGGATGGTTCTGAAGATATACGCTCTTTGATAATACGCTCATTCTCCCCAGTAGTCGGGGTCTACTCATCGGTCGATACGGATGAACTAGTCAGACAAAAAGGCTTTGCGGGCGGCTTTTGGGAGCTCATTCGCCCCTTTGGCGAGACTGTTCCTGGGAAGATCGTGGTTCGTGATAGTGTAGGGGCAAGCCGTGGATGGGAAGATTATGGGGTCCGGTTTGTCGACTTAGGGGATAACCCACAGGTTTCCTCTGACCCGAGAGCGCCGCCTCTAACACAATTAGAGGAAGCACTGGAGAGGCAACTGGAAGCGCCAGATGATCCATTGGGAGGTATACTACGACCAAAGGATTTTCTCAATTTTCCTACAACATCTCCATTATATAAATCATTTCTGCGCCAGCTGTTATCAGTCTCTTCTCCAACCCCGCATGAGACATTCCGTCACCCCGTGGCAAGCGTTATCGTCATTAGCTCACGGAACACCTCTCCCCTTGAGACTTTACGACGGCTATATGCGGACACCAGCAACGGAGATAGGAAGCTACCGGAGTGGGTTCATCCCGAGTACCTCCGGTACTATGTCCTAGTTCATGACGAGGATCGCGATGACATCACGGAATCAACGAAGCTTTACGACCAAATGAAACGTCACTTTGGCCTGCATTGTCATCTCTTGAGACTACGGAGCAACCAATGTGTTGTGACCGATGACGACAGCTGCCAGGCTCCCGAAGCCGAATGGCTTTCACCTGCAGAGCGCCTGTCGGGTCGATCAGGTAGGGTTGAACAACCTTTAGGGATTGGTTTTTATGTACAGGACCTAACAGCGAATAGAGCCTCTCGTCGATCTTGATACAGATGGTCTGCCGTACCTTTTCGAGTCCGATGTCACTGCCATCAAAGCCTTCGTCCGGGAGTTGGTCGCTCAGTCCGTGATCCCGTATATGGAGAATCGAGTAACTGTTTGGAATGATCAGGTAGCATCACGAAGGCGTGGCATCAGTGGCCGTTTCATGTCAATGTCTCGACGGTGGGCAGGTTTCGGGTCTGGCTCTCGATCCAGCCTTATCGGCTCGGGTGGTGGAACCAGTGGAAACTACGATCTTGCTCATGGCTTCTACAAACCGGATGTACCTGAGGCTATTCTCCGAAAGATGGCGGACTTTGCCTTCATGCTGCGGGATTGGAAGCTATCAGCATCCACCTACGAACTTCTCCGGTCAGACTATGCGAATGACAAAGCGTGGAAGTACCATGCTGGTGTCCATGAAATGTGTGCTGTGAGCATGCTTCTGAACCCTCTTTCCATGCCTGGAAAATCCAAAATCAATGATATCGATCAGATGATTGAAACCGCCTGCTATTCCTACCTTACAAGATGCTCAGATGCACCTAATGCCTTACGTTGTCTCTCCTTGTCCATGGAATTACTGAAGTCTCGTGGAGGTTCTGGAATCGAAAGTGCCGCTAGATGGGCCATGCGGGCAATGGACCTGAGTCTAGTGGGCTCTATCGGTCAGGCGCTCTTCAGCGAAAGGATTTCAGCTTGCTATGCCTCCCGAAATGCAATCAACGGAGTAAAATTCGGCCCACGGCACCGAAAAGCTGGCATGTGGAGTGTTCTCGCTGCAGACCTATGGCTCAGACTAGGGAAGCCATCACTGGCGTCTACGTCACTCGAAGAGGCCGAACGCCTTTATGCAGGTGTATTGGACACTAACGGCGTATTTCCCATACCGGAGATGCAAGCCTTCGTTGATAACTTAAGACATGCAGTGAAGGTTGAATATCTCGAGTCTAGAGGCTTGGATACTTGGGATGAGGCGGCGACGGCCGATCCTCTCGACGCCTTCGAACCCGAGGAAACGAGTGAAAAGCTAGACAAGCGGAAGAATCGGAAATCGCTGATCGCTAATCCGATGGACTCAGGCGGTCTTAGCCCTGCTCAAGGAGCGAGAGATGATGATAATCCTGCAAATGACGATTTTGAACGAGCTTAAGGATGCAATGGCTAATATATGGGCGTACAAAGAAAGGGCATTTGATAGAGACATGACCAATCTAATTTATTTTTCTGTCTGAGAGTCTTCTTTATCAATCGCCTGAGATGGGTATCTATGTAAGTTTGGTGAATAACTACTGTGCATGAAGCGAGAAAAAATATCGATCTCAGACACCGCAACTCGGGAGCCGTAGTGATGATGTCAGTTCATTCATGCACAAGGTGTTTTCTACCCGATAAAGACAATGCCAATGGTAGAGGCATGTATATATTGTTCCGCCTTCGTTCCATCTTCCCAGTCGATCAATCCATCAGGTTCATAGACGTCATGTGGACTTGGTTAGTATATACCGCGCATCACATGAAGGGTTAGACGTAGCTATACTAATCAGGTATAGCCACGTCACGTGTATTGGTCTTATCGGTCCATATCAATGATCACTACAGTAACAAACAACTACGACGGTTTGTTAACAGCCCACCTGCATCAGAGGAGCAGTCAGGCTCGGAAGCCTACAGCAACCAGAGCCTCATCTGCTCTTTATCGTAACCACCCCAAAAGCTCTAATATCACTATAAACCAAGTTTACAAGCCCCAGCCAATCCTCGACATGAACGACCTTCTCAACTTCATCCTATCACGGGATGCATTCCGGAAGTATGAAAACTCACACCTCCCAACCCTTCCAATCCACAAGAAACCCCCCACGCTAATTGAATCTGCTACCCAGAAACCGACTCCCATCGCTCTACTCCGACTTCGCCATACACCGCAAAACCAACCCCGACGGCTACGCCGTCAATGTCGCAGCATGGGAACAAGCGCTAACCAAAGCCGCAAAACACGGCTACATCTCCTCCTCGCACGGCCAACTCTCGACACCGTCTATGGGGGCGAAGCGGAAAAGTGACCATCTGATTCTCCGCGCTGATAAGTCGCTGTTGCGGGATTTGGAGATCCCAGAATGGGGACAGCCGGTGGCGCTTGGGGCTGTTTTGGTATGTCTTTCTTTCTTTTCTCCCTCTGGAGGATGCAGGTGTGCTAATGTGTGATTTGGTGGGGGTTTCAGGAGGAGGCGATGCAGAACCGAACGATTGTACCGTTGCAGGCGTATAGGGTTAATCCTGCTATTTTGCAGAAGCCGCAGTGGCGGCTTATTGATCCGGGGGTTTTGAATCCGTGGAATGTGATGAGCTGGGGGTTGAAGCAGTTGAAGGGTGTTGTTGTCGGTACGGATGAGTCTTCGCCTGGTCTACAGGGTCAGGAGTGGATCTTGGTCGAGAATCTCAAGGTATGGGCTTTTCTATTTAGGGGTTGTGGTAAGATGCTAACAGTAGAACAGGAGGCTGCGGGCGAAATAGTGAAGCGGGTAATGGGGCAGAGTCCATCGAATACCGACCTCATTTATTCGAAGGAGAGCTTTGTAAACGAATTTGGAACTATCCTAAATCAGGAGAGCGAACTATCAGAAGCAGACTTTGATGTTCTATTGTTATATTTGTCCCGCGACAGCGGGGCCATTGCATATGATGGCAAGGTATGTATAATGGCCTCTATATGCGCTTCGACACATTAACCATTCACCAGACAATCAAGTTCCGACCCTCGAACGAAGCCCCGAGGGAAATTACACAGCAAGATAGCACTGTCGCCTCTATCAAAGCGCTCATGGCAACCATGACGAAACAAGTGGAAGGGTTGGAGAACAAAATCTCCGAATTGAACTCAACCGCAAAGGCAGCTTTGCATAACAAGAACAGGATATCTGCGCTTTCGGCGGTGCGGTCTAAGAAGCTGGCCGAACGTAACCTGCAACAGAGGCTAGACACCCTGGCACAGCTAGAAGAGGTTTACTCCAAAATAGAGCAAGCCGCCAGCCAGATTGAATACGTCCAGGTGATGGAGGCAAGCACCGGTGTTCTTCGTGGCCTCAATACACAGATTGGTGGCGCCGAGAGGGTTGAAGATGTGGTTGATGAATTGCGTGACGAGATGTCCAAGGTGGACGAGATTGGAAATATAATGAACGAGGCTGGTCCCCAGGTCGACGAGGCGGAGATAGACGAGGAGCTCGAAGAGCTAGAGAGCAAGGAGCGACAGGCTATGGAAGAGGAGGAAGCAGAAAAGACTCGTCAGAAGCTCGCCGAGCTCGACAACCTCGAACAAAAGGCCAAGGAGGCCGCGCGCATCGCAGCCTCAGACGAAAATGTGGATTCCGATTTAGAGGAAAGGCTTTCCCGGATGTCAGTCGAGGAGAACCCCAGTACTGCGGCACAATGAGGTATAGGGCATCTCTAACGGCGAGGAATTTCTGGCCAAGGTATATTTACACGACAAAGAAAGAATGCGCATGGGAATTAGATGGATTATCCAGGAAGTGTATAAGGCTCTTCACTTTCACTGGGCTCCTGTGCATGTTGGATTATGGGATAGGCGGCATCCGTGAGGTCTACAAGTGGCTGTTCTGGCTTCTGCGTATTCGTTGGAATTGCAGCCTCCATAGGCTGCTCACCTGTGGGCATTTGTTGCGACTGAACTGGAGCTGCGGACGGGATGGTCGTGCGAACTAAAGCATCGCTTCGCTTTCGCGCGTTTGCAATTAGTCGCTTGAAGTCGCTTTCATGGTTTGTCGACCATGCAGTTGCATCAAAGTCTTTACGCATAACGGAGCCAGCAGTCTCAGCAGAGGGGTGTGCACTACCTCCCTGTGTGCGTTCCCAGACATCCAATTCCTGTAATAATTCACGCTTGGACTTTGGCGCTTTGGAGTCGCAGTTAGCGTTCCACAAGTTCATCCACTCGGTGTGACGTCTTTGCAGTAGGGGTCGTGGGCCCCAGTTTGGTATGCCCAAATCTTTAAGCTTCTTCCGGAGCACATTATCTTTCAATAAGGAATAGTTTATTGTGGGGAGTCTTTCGGGCGCTTTGTTCGGTGTTCGCGAGGCAGGAGACATGGGTTGCAATGAGCTATAACTCGGGTCAGTACATTTAGAGTATAAAAGAAACTATCTAGACCATACCCAAATGATATCTTCTTCGGGGGCGCTGGATCTCCTGTGCAGTTGTCTAGGTGTCGAAACACTGCTTCGTTCTTCATCCTCCGATTGCAGATTGGACAAGCAACCAGACCGTCCTCTAACCATAGCGCATTAGGATTTACGGTACAGTCGCTGTATGTATAAAGGAGCCTACCGGGAACATATTCCTCATCTTGGCTATCCTCAACTACCTCCATAGGAGCAGGCTCAGTCTGCCGTTCCACGCCTTTAGTTCGTGACCGCGTCTGTCTCCCCTCCGAAACCTCAGTATTTGACCCATCCCGCTCATCGACCTTCCTCTTCTTCGAAGCAGGTTGCGCCGTTCCTACTTCCGCCTCTCCCTGTTTTTCAGCTGCAGCGCGTCTAGCCAGGTCCAACGCATTAGGTCTTGCATTCTGAAACGCCTCGACAAGTTCTTGGACCGCCCAGTTCCGCCGCAACTTCAATTCTTGATCCGAACTTCGACAAGCCGGACATTTCCCCTCAGTGCTTAAACACCGCCGGATACACAGTGAGCAGAACGTGTGACAGCACGAGGTAATAACGGGGTTGTCGAAAAAGTCCTTGCACACCTGGCAGCGGAGCGCGGACTCGAGGGGCGTCAGGAGCGACAATGGCGTTCCGAGCCAGTCGGTCGAGTCGGGGAGATCAAACGTCTGCTCCATGGGTGCGGGAGCAGATCGAGAAAATAGCGACAGGGAGAAAGAGGGGTTCGTACGTGACGAGACGGGGGGGTTGAAGTTCGCCGCAACACAAAGTAATTGAAAGAGTAGTCATTAGTTAAACTATTTGGGAACGCTGCCAAGACCCGCTGACTGATACGCGTTAAGTGGTTTGGACGCGTCGACACTGACTTGCTCTCTCCCACCCATCATTCTAACGTATGATCAAGCGTTTCTGGATCTAATGGCTGTCGCCGATTATAAGAGGTATCTGGCGGAGAATGTTCTCAATGAGCGCCGGACGGTATGTGGTGTCTCTTTCTTTGCGACAATTGTGGTATTCACTTTCGGCTGACATGACTTGCTTTGCGCAGGTCACTTTCCGCTCGTTGAGTCGGGCTTTGAGGGTGCATAGTACTCTGGCGAAACAGTGGGTTATGACTTCGTCACTTGGGTTGAGTTGCGACTAATTAGGCGAAGAATGCTATACGACTTCCACCGCAATGAGAACAGTAAGAGACCGCAGAGCGTGAATGCGACTTACATTGTTACGGGCGTTCAGAAAGCGCCTGCACCAGCTACGAATGGCCATATCAATGGCGAGGAGAACGGAGGCGATGTATTCCCGAGCAGTCCATACCTGAGCAGCTCCATGCCCAATCAAGATTCGGTTCCGGATACTGTTCCTACGGCTTCTGTTTTACTGGTACGGGAGGAGGACTTGGAAGGTAGGGCGCCATTCGTCTCTGTCGTGCTAGACTCGAGTGAGCAACTAGTAATGACTACTCATCAGATGCGAAATCCACATTTGAGTCGATATCGTCTATATATATCTACAGCCTGCAGCAGACGGTGTTGCAGGATCTTAATGTCTTGACGGATGTCAGTCGCGAGATGGTGAGCAACCATTCTCAAGAAGATCCTTTGGAGTACGGCGGGCAGTGGGGCATGATTCAAAATAAGAACGTCAAGGTATTTCTTACCCCGGAGGATTTACTTTGATAGGAGGTATAGTGCTGATATGTGAATAGCGGAGAACGGGCGCACGGCCGGCCCCAGCGCCAGCTGCTGCTACATCGAAGCCCACTATACCGTCGAAACGGCCAAGTGAAGCAACATCATCTCAGACAAAACCAGAGCCAACGAAGGAGGAAAGTGCAGTATCCGAGCAAGTACCCACACAGGAGAGTACATCAACAACATCCAAAGCTACTCAAAAGGCCGCTCCGGTGAAGCGAGAAAAGAGCAACCTCTTTAGCTCTTTTGCGAAGGCAAAGCCGAAGCAGAAGAAGGAAGAATCGGCAACCCCGGCGGAATCGGTCAGTATAGCTTCCTCTGTGATCCTAGTCGCTATACTAATGGAATTTAGGCCGAACCTAGTGGCGCCGAGGATGGTTAGTACTTTGGTCTTTGGTGCTCCGATACATTCAGATATATTGACAGATGGACACAGTTTTCGGTGATGACGACGATGCCGACGAAGAACCGGAAGAGCTCTTCCCGGACAGCGGGAAGTCTGCATCCTCAGCCGCTGCAACTCGCGAAAGTCGGAAAGAGCGTGAGGAGAAGCTGAAACAAATGATGGAGGATGACGGTATGGCACCATAGCCTGTTGAATGCTTGGCATCATCTGACCACACGCAGACGAAGACGAAGACGAAGAAATGCCCGATGCCACAGAACCACCGGAAGAATCCAAACCTATTGATCAGCCAGCTCCGAAGAAACCGGAGCTCAAGGAAGAAATAATAGTCCAGGGAGGCCGTCGTCGTGGCAGGCGTCAAGTGATGAAGAAGCAGGTCCGCAAGGATGATGAAGGCTACTTAGGTAAGGCTTTCGATGACTGTAGATGAATTTGAGCTGACCACTGCTGTCCAGTGACCGTTGAGGAGCCATCGTGGGAGTCCTTCTCCGAGGACGAGCCTGCGCCGCCACCTAAAAAGAAACCAGCTGTGAGTGCACCCAAAGGCAAGTCTGCAGGTAAAGGACAGGGCAATATCATGTCATTTTTCGGCAAGAAGTAAGTGGTCTGGGGTATTACACTGCGATGAAGGAGTTTATGTATACCAAATAGCATATTTGCAAGCCTGCGTGTCCGCATTACCTCCAATAATAGAAGGATATCTATTCATTGACATGATTCCTTTGTTGTACCCACTTCATGCGGGGGGATGGTAGTAGTAGTAGTAGTAGTAGTAGTAGTAGTAGGAGTAGGAGTAGGATACATCTCCGGAGAACGACAGGATCAATTGCTAATATAACAAATTAACATCAATCTATATTCCCGCAATATAGCATGATAGACCTCAGTGCAAGTATTTTTAAAAAACCAATTGACAGATCTATTGCCATACATTCTTCTGGTATTTATGCCGATCCTCGCTATCATATCATTATTTGCGGGGAAGATTCACTAAACCCTCATTAGGATGTATTTATGCACGGACTATAAATCAAGAGATCGACAATCATGCCTTCTCTTCCCAGTGTAACAGTGACAGTGCAATGTGACCCTTCACGCCCAGGGTATTCGGAAATTCTCCGAGAAGTTGACCCCTCTGATATTGACTGTGTATCCAACTAGTATTTGAGAGACAGCAGCATATAAACAACACTGACCCTCCGTTTTCGAGCTTTCTCCGCATTCCCACCTTCCGCTTGGCATTTAATTTACAATTTATTAAGGAACCACAACATATCTCTCAACTCCAACTTCGGTTGCCAATATCCATAGTCTTTGATCGCTGTTCCAGGCTGATCGCAAGCCCCATATATACGCGACATCCCGAAATACAAAACTCACCGTCTAAAGCCCCGTCCATCATGACGCGCTCCTCAGCAGCGCTGGTCGTCGCCCTTGCAGCTTGCTGGAACGCACAGGGCTCTACAGGACTACGTGACGACCCTGCAATTCTGCGACGGGCCTGTCCGGACTATCTCACATACTCCACAGCGCCACAGTAAGTTCCCGATCTGTTCTTGCGATCGCAGCCATCTTCCTCATGCTAAGCACCTCTTCTCCGTAGCCCCCCATACAGCGGAGGTCCTCTGAACCTACCCTTCCAACGACCAGCTCAAGAATGTCGCACCTTCAGCTCCCCAGCAGTAGAACAGGTCATTGAAGACATCACATCGCGCATTGAAGACAAAGATCTAGCTCAATTGTTCAAGAACGCCTTCCCCAACACCCTAGACACAACCATCAGATGGCACACGGACGGATCCACCGCACAAGCATCACGAAGGGCCAAAAGAGCCGGATCGCAATGGAACGGGCCCCAGACCTTCGTTGTAACAGGCGATATAAACGCAGAATGGCTGCGCGACTCAACAAACCAATTGTCAGGCTACCAGGCCCTAGCCAAGAAAGACAAGAACCTGCACAACCTCATTCTAGGAGCGATCAACACGCAGGCTGAATTCGTCATCCAATCTCCATACTGCAACGCCTTCCAGCCGCCACCACCCAGCGGTATCCAAGCCACGGACAACGGCCAGGACGACAAGGTCCACCCCGCATACGAACCGTCCGTCGTATTCGAATGCAAGTACGAGCTCGACTCCCTCGCCAATTTCCTCGCCCTCGGGACGGAATTCTACGAAAACACAGGATCAACAGAGTTCCTCACTGACCGGTGGTACCTCGCCCTGGACACCCTCTTGAAAGTCCTAGACGCGCAATCACAGCCAACCTTCAACAACGACCAGTTCGTCACAAACCAGTACACATTCCAGCGCACGACCACCCTAGGCACAGAAACGCTCAACCTCGCCGGCGTCGGGAACCCGCTGAACCATGGCACCGGACTCATCCGCAGCGCATTCCGGCCCAGCGACGACGCCACCATCCTGGGCTTCTTTATACCGCCCAACGCCATGATGGCCGTCCAGCTGAAGAAGACAGCAGAGGTGCTCCGCAAAGCTGGCGGCAAAACCGACCTAGCGCAACAGCTCCAAGACCGAGGCGAGAATCTCGACAAAGCTGTCCGCGAACACGGCGTAGTCAATCACCCCAAGTTCGGGGATGTCTTTGCGTTCGAAGTCGATGGCTACGGATCCCGCATTCTTATGGACGATGCTAACGTTCCTTCTCTCCTTTCGCTCCCCGTCTTGGGCTACGTCGACAAGGATGACAAGGTATATCAGAATACCCGGAATATGGTCCTCAGCAAGGATGGTAACCCGTATTATCTGACTGGATCTGCTTTCCACGGTATTGGTGGTCCTCATAGTATGGTTTCTCCCTCCTCCCACCCCCCAATTTATCATACTAGAAGATAATTTCTAATGGAAATCGCACAGTCGGCCTCCAAAACGCCTGGCCAATGTCTCTTCTCATCCAAGCCCAGACTTCCGACTCGGATGCCGAGATTATCGAGTGCATCAATCTTGTCCGGAACTCGAGTCTCCTGGGTCTTGTACACGAGTCTATCGACGTTAATAATATTGAAAAGTATACCAGGCCGTGGTTTGCATGGGCGAACTCGGTCTTTGCTCAGACTATTCTGAAGGTTGCAAAGGAAAGGCCGCATTTGATTTTTGGGGATGGGGCGAAGCCGTATGTTATTGAGTGAGTGACTGGTTTGGTCTCTTGCTAGGTTATACCCAGATCTTTGTGCTGAAGATTAGTGTTGCGATGGCATCAGTACGTAATATCAGGTGTGTATATATGGTACTACGGTGAAATATAGGTATGCTGCAAATTTCAGAACTCGGAGTCTTAATGAGATAGCTTTGGAGTATTTACTATAAAGCGGATGTGATTGACCATGTCACGTGTAATATATGCTAGAACGGGTGTTTGTACAGTAGAATTCTAAATCAATACTCGTCTCAGGCCTTCCGTGCCACCCAACACTCTTCTTCCCGTCACAGGACACCTGCCCTTCCCACTTTCCCATTTCCCCTCCCGACTCTGACCATGGCCACCAATCTTCTCCTTGTCACCCTTCTTTGCCTCCTCATCCTCGGACTCATCCTCCCACGGGGCACTTGTGTCCTCCCCATTCATGAAGTCAATTTGTTTTTGATGCTCCCCATTAAGCCAATGGAAGACACAGACATAACAGAAAACATACCCCGTCTGGCATGCAGTTGGATTTGCCAGCTGATTGAGACAGATGGGGCAGGTAGATGCCGCGTCCGAACCTGGGGGTGGAAGAGGGACGGTAAAGATAGGTAAGTATGAGGTAGCCGAGATAGGCGGCTGGGGGCGTTTGCGGGAAGATTTGAGGGCCGATTTGCGCGTCGGCGAGTCAGGTTCTTGTTTCTTCTTCTCTTTCTCTTCGGCGAGCTTCTTTCTCTCCGATGGGAGGATCATGCCGTTTGTAACTGGAGCAGGTAGGTCCAGGACTTCGGTTGCTTTGCGGGCTAGTTGGCGCGAGAAGTCGCTCGCGTGCCACCATTCGAGGAACTTCAGGGCGAAGATAGATGCGGGGAGGAAGTAGCGGAGAGATGTCAGGAGTTGAGGGTAGAGATTCTGCGGGCTCAGTAGGCCTAGCAGGCCGGAACCTGGGCGGGAGCGTCCGCGGCCACCGGGACCAGCGGCTGGTTTCGCTTCCAGCATGTCTGCAATGGCCTTGTGGTCGGCACCACCCAGACGACGAATACGGGTGCCGATGAGCCAAAGGAATGGAGAGGAATATTTTGTGTTGTCAAATAGGTAGGCTAGGTTGAAGGCCAGAATAGAGAAGTAGTAAGCGGCGTTGACGGATGGGTATACGTTTCGAAGAAACCACTTATAGTAGTGGTGTAACCGCTGCCGGATGGTTGGGTTTGGCGGGAGGTCATCATTAGGGTCATATCGGGGACCGCCACTCATGATCAGCGACGCCTGGGGTGCGGCGTGGATATCGTAGCCTTCGTCTAGCTTGCGCTTGAGGTACGGAATACCGACCATGATGAGCAGGTTCTTCCACACATCTGAGGAGCGCAGTTTAAGTGTCTCTCGGACGGGTACTGGAGCGCCGAGCTGGGCGCGTGGGATCTCGCCATTCTTGGTCAGGAGAACGCGCTCACGCTTGAGAGAGTAGAAGTTCTCGGTGAAAGAGCCTCCAAAATTGCGGAGATAGTACCGCTCAACTACCAAAGATAGAAGTGCGTAAATCTCATCATAGGAGTTTAGTATCCGCAGCAGATACCGAGGATGGCGATGGGTGGCAACCGCGAGGATATATCGAATGGATGGGGGTAGAAGGTCCGACAGTTGCTGTTCGGCGAGGAGTTCTATGCGTTATCAGCCGGCGGTCGTCGGAACCGTTAGAGCATTGCAACATACCGAAGAGAGACGGTTTGAGCTCGTCAAACTCCTGTTGAAGACTGGGTAGATATTCCATAGCGAGGATATCGGCCAGTCATCCTCCTCCAGACGCTGAATTGATTGTGGTTTGGAATGGCAGAAGATGCGGAGAGATGAGGTTGGATGCGGTGCTCAACCCCGGACGGCGTTTGGGCGGATTGAGCCGAGGCTTATCGGCATGTGCCTTGGCCCTTATCGTAGTTCCCAATATGGTAAGTGCTATCGATTGCCAGTATACATGGAGCTTTGTTACTATACAAGACTATAAAAATACAATGGTTATATACATTTCCAATGGTTCCACAGCACCCCAAGGATGCAATAGAGTCCGACACAGCCAAGATGATCATAAGCTAGATATTTCTTTGGCACTGGTTCCATATTCGCGCCAAGTCACTTGTAGCTCCGCTCGCCGCGCTTTGTTCAATATCCGGGTCTGCCACAACAAGACATTGTTTTACATGCTGCAGGAGCCGCCCCTGCAAGGGAATTGGAGTTTCCTCCCGAGTCATCATGGGCACCCATGTTGATAGACAGTCTCGAGCGCGAAGCTCATCGCCTAATTCAGCATGTAGCTGGAAAAGCATCTCGTAGTCTGCACCGGTACGCGGGCTATTAGTCAGAGGCAATTTGCGCCACAACTTCCAGAATCCATCATAGTCCTGGTTCTGAAAGAGTGTTGCCATGAGAACACGGGAGTGGTCGGCATCAAAAGGTAGGTCAAGGGTCTTTATAATACGTGAAATTCGTTGGGCCACTTCAGGGGATGCGGCACTAGTCGCTCTATGTAGCATGTTTAACACTTTCATATTCAAAACATTTGTACCACGAAGGGAGAGATGTTCCAAAACCCGAACAGCAAGTTCTCTGTCCGAGTCTGGCAAAAAAGACCCATTATTGCGGTCATCCGGGGGCGACTCCGTCAACATTGTCGAGACAACGTCGAAGGCAAGATCGTCAGAGACATGATATCCTGAAGCAGTGCATCTCATTAACGCAGTCCATAAGTCTTCTTTGCTGTAGGCCGAGTGTTGTCGGGAAATAGCCATGCATAGTAGTTTGACATGGGCTACAGCGGATTCCTCTGCAGACAGGGCTGACAAACGGTTATAGAAAAGTTGAAGAAAGAGGGTTGATCCTTGGTCAACTGGGCCAGTCCCCAGCTCGTGCCGAGCGGTCTCACTTGGCAAGCTTTTAAGATATTGGAATAAGGAGTATGTAGAAATACCAGCACTAAAAACATCTCCATGAGCAAGGCGTCCGTTTGGTGGTCCCGATGTGATAAGCCTTGCTACACTGTTGACATCCTCACTACCATTCGGGAGGCCGATAGGTCGGGTGCTGTGAAAATGCCTCTTCTGCTCGAATAGGAGGCTTACTGTTGACCTGGGGACTTTTCCAGATTCACGGTCAGATGGTGGTAGATATATCGAGTTGGAATCACGAACCTCTTCAGGAGGTGCATTACGAGTGACCTCGGAATACTTCTGTTTCTCTCGTTCGGCGCGGTCTAGGGTTCCCTGCCATAGGCTTTCAAGATCGACTTCGGCCCTCTTCTCCTCTGTGAAGATCTGCACGACAATCCTCGTACCCCTGCCGACCTTGCCAAATCCCTCAAACGTTTCATCTTTCTCTAGCACAGGGCTCTCCTCCACAACGCCAGCGTTCACACATATCCAGCCGGTAGTAATTCCATCATCCTTGTCATCAAACATGGCGCCGGAACGGCTTGCAAGTCTGGCTCGACGGGCTTTGCGTCGCAGCTTAATCTTGAGTTCATTCCGACCCAGTAGCCCATCTGCGTATGGGGACAATTTGTAATTGCTCCTCAGCCAGCGACAGAGACGGTCTGCGGAAACGTTTAGATGCTTCACACTTCTGGCCGTTCCGATGATCATAATGACATTTGCGCCAAGAGCAGGAGGTGTTTCCAGACCCCGTAAGTCAATCAGCTTAAGTTCATCTAATCCAAGGTCTTTGAAAACATAATCAAGAAATGGGGAAAGAATCGCAGGTGGGTCCTCTGGTAAGTCTGGAATTTGATCTCGGGACGATATCTGCGACTCGGAAACTGGCATGTCTTCTTGCAGATACCATGGAATATGACTAGTCGACCCGGACGGTCCATTGTCTGAAGAAATCTCTCTTCCTTCTGTGAGCGTAGGATGCGGCGGCTGCCCTGACGCAAGGTAGGATACTGAAGCAAAGGCTCGTGGATTGTGCTTGTAGGGTGAAGGTACAGGGAAAGGCCGACGAAGTTTGGAGGCAGAATTTATGATCCGAAGCGGCAAGATGGCCTCGTGGCGACACCAGGGGCCCCTCAACAATGTTCGATGCATCATGCGAGTATATGACGGATGTGAAAATGTTACTGGATGAGAAGGGTATCAGTAAAAACGATGACATCTGCTCAAAGCTCAGAGCAAACATGACAAACACATTTATTATTAAGCAATCAAACAAAGCAAACGGAAATCTTTCCCCCGCGGCAAAAAAAAAAAGTTACAAATCAAGTAACCCTTAGTTTCACTTCATCCTACCTCTTTTTGTCTCGGTTTCATATCAGTCTGCGGCAGGAATTTGCAAATATGTCGATGGATCTGGATGCGCCGGTCCCTATCGCTGCGCAGGACCATGTAGCTGCGACGTATGTCGACCTTCTTTCTTCTTATCTTACCCCGCTATGGCTAACACATATATACTAGTATTCTCTGTTGTAACTGCGGTGCCCCGATCGATGGAACAACAGCGGCCGGTGCGCTTTGTCAAGACTGTGTTAGGTCGACTGTCGATATTTCTGAAGGTATCCAAAGAGAGGCGGTTGTCCATACTTGCAGGGATTGTGAGGTGGGTTTATCTCGGAAGTGGTCATTAGGGTGTCACTAACCCTGCGCAGCGGTGGCTTCTACCCCCCAACAGCTGGGTCAGTGCAGCGCTCGAGTCAAAAGAATTGTTGGCACTATGTCTGCGCAAGCTTCGCGGCCTGACGAAGGTCCGGATCATCGACGCCAGTTTCATCTGGACTGAACCTCACTCAAGACGTATCAAAGTCAAGATCACCATTCAACAGGAGGTGGCCGCAGGGACAATTCTGCAACAAGCATTTGTTGTCGAGTATGTCGTTCATTACCAGCAATGTTCCGATTGTCTTCGTTCGTTTTCCCCACATACGTGGGTCGCATCAGTTGTAAGTTACCAGTATCGCAATTTCCCGAGGGTATTAGCTGTGCTAACTCACTTGACAGCAAGTACGACAGAAGGTTCCGCATAAGCGAACATTCCTTTATCTAGAACAACTTATTCTTCGTCACCGCGCGCATCAGGATACCAATAACATCAAGGAAGCAAAGGACGGATTGGACTTCTACTTCAGCCAGAGAAGCCATGCAGAGAAGATGGTTGAATTCCTTTCTTCAGTTGTGCCTGTCAAGGTGAAGAAGGCATCAGAGCTTATCTCTATGGACATTCATACATCGACGAAGTCCTACAAGTTCTCCTACTCGGTCGAAATAGTCCCTATTTGCAAGGATGACCTCGTCGCTATCCCTATCAAATTAGCCCGGTCGATAGGTAATATCTCGCCACTGACACTATGCCACCGGATCGGAACTACAATTCAACTCTTGGATCCCAACACACTACAGACTGCTGAGGTTCCTGGCGCGACCTACTGGAGATCGCCGTTCAAGAATCTCGCGGATGTCACTGAGTTGGTTGAGTTCATCGTGATGGATATTGAGCCGGTAGGCAGATCAAACGGGCGATTCCACCTTGCCGAAGCAACTGTTGCTCGTGCGTCGGACTTGGGCTCAAATGACCAGACCTACTTTACCCGTACTCATCTAGGCGGGATTCTCCATGTTGGAGACTCTGTTCTAGGCTACCATCTGACTGGCACGATGTTCAACGACCCCAACTATGATGCTATTGAGGCCAGTAGCCAATACAGCTCTACGATTCCTGATGTTGTCCTTGTCAAGAAGCACTACACTCGCAAGAAGAACAAGTCCCGCAACTGGCGAGTCAAGCGTATGGCTCGTGAGCACGAGGAGGAAGCACTCCAAGCCCCTACCGGCGGAAGCCGCAAACAGGAACAGGAACGTGAGCGTCTCGAAGCAGATTTCGAAATGTTCCTTCGCGACGTTGAGGAAGACCAGGAGCTGCGGGGCACTATCGAGCTATACAAGGCCAGGAAGAACCAGAATGCTGGTGGTATGGAGATGGACGAAGACAGTGATGATGAGGGCGTGCCGAAGATCAACATGGACGAGTTGCTTGATGACTTTGATGAGCTGAACATGAACGATGACGAATAAGTTCTGTCGAACTACAATCATGATTTCACACCAAGGGTCCGGCGTTCATTGGCGACATTGATTTGGCGGTATAAAAGTTAGGTCCGAGTACATAGCAAAAGCAGATCTGCTAGAATATTGAAATCAACAAAGCTTGTTTCGCTGATAAGGATATCTTTGAAAAATTGTACACGAATCGACTAGAAAATCTTCCCCAGCACCCTCTTTGTATCATCCTCCAAAGAAGCTTCACCGTCCTTGATCGTATGGCGGCCCTTCTTAACCTCATTCTGCTTGAATGTTCTCCTAACCTTGAGCTCCTTCGTCTGCTGCCCTCCTGCATCACCAGCCTCCATCTTCCTTTTCTTCTTTTCTTCATTCTTCCTCTGCATTCCATCAAGAACCTTACCCGTCTCAACACCCTGAAGGAAGACCTTATCCTCTTTTCTAGCCCGAGAATCCTCAATGCGCTGCTTAGCCTCCCTCTCCTGTCTCTCCCTCTGCACTTGTTCCATCAGATCTCCCCATTTGAATCCCTTCAAATACTTCATATTCCACACATCATCATGGTACCAACCCCCCTTCCTCCCCCCAACAATCGATGCATTCAACGTCTCCGCGCAAAGCTTAGCCGTCTTCTTTGACGCAAACTCAACCCAGCCATCCGTATACGTCTTCCGTTTATTCGACCTCCTCCGCGGCGCAGAAGCCGGCTTCACAGCAGGCGACAAGAACACCTTCGTAATCGGCCCGAACGACCTTGCCTCAAGCATACTCTTCAACGCAAACGGTTTCAAATAAGGCGGTAAAGACGAGAGATACACAACCCCGGTCTTGTTCTTCTTCGGCGGCTTGCCCTTGTCCAACGGTTTTCGCTTGCTAGTTTTGGTCTCTTGTTCTGTAACATCTAGGTATTGGGCGCCGGAGGTTTCTTGTTGTTCGTCGTCGTTGTCGTCGCTGATATTGTCATCTTCGCTTTGCTGTTGGGGCTTTTTGGCTTTGCCTTTGCTCTTGCTTAGTTTTAGGTCTTCGTCGGAGTCGTTGTCGCTTTGGTCGGATTCGTCGTCTTGGGTTTGGGTTCGTCTGCGCTTGGAGATTCGGGCTTTACTCTCTTCTGCTGCTTCGGAGTCGTAGCCGCGGTCGTTGTCTTCATCGTCGCTTGGGGCGAGGTCGAGGAATTCGTTTCTCTTCCGGGTTGTCATTTTTTTTTTTTTTTTTTTTTTTTTGTTTGTCAATTGTGGTGAGGGGTATTTGTTGGGGGGTTTCTTATGTTCCTTTTCTCCTTTTTGGGGTTTCGAGGATGTATGCAATTTTCACATCGACTGGGCTAAAATTGATTGTTCTGGAAAGGCCCGACAACTTTTTTGTTCCGCTGTTGGTCTGTGCTTTCGTGCAGGTGGCTGGCCAATCAGAGGGAGACCTTGGGTACCCCAATACTACTACTACTAGTAGTAGTAGTACTTTTAAGGTATTGCTAGGTAGAGGTAGTATACTGAGAGTGAAGGTTAACTTGCTTATTTCTGTGTGACTTACTTCTTTTAAAACTCTTTTCAAGATGTATATTCTTCATCTATAAACACTCCTGTTCATGCACAAAATTCCAACTATGTGCTCTATGTACAGTACCACCAGAGGCAGCTCTTGCCTCACTATGCAAAGAATGGGTATGAACAATGTCAACCATGACAACCAAACGACGCCAATACCTCTGGATCTAGGTAAGATGGGAAGGGGAAAAAAAACAATATCTAAGGAAAACAGTAGAAAACCGGAGTCAACATGACAAGATGTCTCTAGTCTTGCCCAAATGGAAAGGTCGAAGCGAAATAAAGAAATATACAATCAGTCGCTTCAACATTCTCAAATCCCCAGGGACCATTTCATCCGCTCGTACACGAAAAAGCTCACGGCTGTCATAGGAATAATTTTGAGGTATCCAATGCTCAGACCAACCCAGAACCCCCGGAAGCCTCTCTCAAGCCAGATCGTCCGAGCCGTCTCGGCGATTCCTAGTCGATGACCATCGCCCACTACTCCTCCTACTTGCATTCGCCGCCGGATGACCTCCAGCGGGTAGGATGACGTCTGAGAGACAAGACCGGCAAGGGCCCCAGAGAAAAGTTCCGCCGCGGCGGTCAGTTGAGCGCGATGTGAACCTTTCTTGGACTGCAATTCAGATCCTGGAATAGTTGTGTATTGCGAGAGTCCCGGTGACCGAAGCCAGTCACCAACGGTGTCATGCGTAAGGAAAGACACTCCCGCATAGGGAAGCATCCCCAGGAGGGTAGGCGTAAATCCACGATAAAAGTTCGCCAGTCCAGAGCTAGGAACTACTTTATTCACAGCAGAGGAGACTTCAGTCGTGGCAGTGACTGCAGCTGAGGCCGAGGGGCTGGATGAGAGACCGCTTGGTACGGAAGGCGGCGAAACCCGCTCGCGGTAGATCTGTCGGAAAATATCCGTAAAGGAAGAGCGAGAAGATCGCTTAGTCTCGAACGCCAATCGTACTCGAATGAGCTCCAACGGATACGTAAAAAAAACCGATGTGATCCCCGCCAGACTCCCAGAAATCAAGCGGCGGAATGGTGTTTCCTTGTCCCGGGACGGGATTATCACCGCTCGGATCTGTTCATATGCGAGAAACTTGATGGCGGCATAAGGGAAAATGCGGAGAAGGGTCGCAGAATGACCTTTAAACAGGCCTCTCCTCCCTTCGTGACGATTAATGTCCCGAACCGCGAATAACAGGCCAGACCAGCTGCCTGTATACTTGGCGAACTGCGGGTTCGACGCTTGGAAAAGGATTTTGACACGGTCAAGCGGCGCAACCACCGTTTTTGCCTATAAGAACAACAGTTAGCATTCGACATACCCACGACACTTTACCTGGCACGATAAGCTTAAACGTTGTAACGTACCGCACACCCCGCCACACCCCCCGCAAGGCCACTCCTTAATACATAGTCCAAACTCCGCTTGTTCATCTGTTGTGGGCCTCCGAGGCCATTCTTTTTATAACCCGGTGACGAAGCATCATCGACGGCAGTCGTTTGTGTCGTGGCTACCGTTGCGTTCCTACTTATATCACCAGTCGTGGGTCCTCGTGCTGGTCTTGAATCTGCGACTTGTTCCATCTGAAGATGTGAGTGCGGGACGGCGTCCGCTATTACGCGATAAGGCTGAGGGTTTCTGGAGCTGATCGGTGATGAATCATGTACATGTTCTGGTGCGACAGCAGACATGAGTACTAGTACATCCAGGCAGGAAGCCCGGTTGGATGGTGGTGAGGAGAATCCGACGTCAAAGTCACGGGCTACCGGAAAGTAATCAATGCCATGGATATTTCACGAAAGAATTTCAAGCTGGAGATAAGATGGATATCCCCAACAGAGAAAGGAGATAACCTTCCGAATGACAGACAGCAAATAACAGGTAAATTGCAGTATCCTCTATGAACGACACATAGAACAATTATCAATTAGAAAAAACGACCTGATCGCATTCTTGCTCCTCCGGGTGGAAAGCGGAAACTCGGCGGAAGTGACGTTACGCCGCTGACGTGCCGATACGACCCGCCTCCCTTTAAATAGGGCCTGCGTACGGTCTTAATACGCGACGATAACCGAGTGGCGGATATTTATTGTCACATGACCGTCAAGTGGCCAACGACTGACCACGGATTTGTCACCTTGACGAAAGATCCAGCCGTACTAAGTAGTATGTACACAGGTAGAATATCCAAATGGTGCTTGGAAAACCAGTTATGTTTTCATTGATGGTGCTCTATTATGTCTCTATGTCTTGATGCTTCATCTGCAGTGCAACAAGTTTTTCCTCCCGTCAGCTGAAAAGCTACTAGAGAGTTGATCTATATACAAACGTCTACCAACTAAACTTTCCTCAGCTCCCCGATGCTATATATCCTCACTTTGTACATAAAAGATATGTGTTGCGATCCAAACTTTCATGGTCTCGTTGCTCGTATATACCAGTGAAAAGACCTTTTTATTTGCTTGCCACTCCCCAAATGTATCCTTAAACCCCATAAAAGATCCCATAAAAACGCCGACCGAGTCAAAAACGGAAATTCTAGAAGTGGTATCGTGAACCTTGCCTTGTCAAGGGTTTGCCCTGGCGATTAATTGCCTTGATCTCCTTGGGGTCTTCAGTGGCCCTCTTGGCTCGCTTGGTTGGTCGCGAAGCATCTATATGAAGATGTCCGTTCTCAGACATAGCCGTCGTGTTATGCCAGCTCAGGCAACGGTGCTTGTGGTCGTCCACGTAGGTCTTATTTCTGGTCGTCATCCGCTTCGTGGGCATCTCCTCCGACTCAGCCCTTTCGGCCGTCTGCGCAAGGTACTCCCTACGGAACTTCATGTGCTTGACAATGTTGTCACGCTGAAGTAACAGCTCTTTGCGTAATCTCAACTCTCGATTGCCCCGTGAATCAAGCCAATCGATAAGTTTGTCCAAAGCATCAGGGTCATCATAGTAGCCCCATTCATCCGCGTTCGAGAGCCTGGTGGGTCCTTCTTCGGCCTTCTTGCGATCCGCTGGAGTCATATGAAATTCTTTCTGGTATTGCTTCTTCTGATCTTCAGGCACATCAATGAACCCTACACGCTCCATTTCGTCAGGGCCTTGAACCCATAAGCGGCCATTGGCAAATTGTGCGTCTGCCGTTGAACTGTTCGGCATCCCCCCGTATGGCATTGCGTTTCGCTCGAACCACCAATATCGGTTACAAAACCTGTCCTTTCCAAGACATCTGGTTCGTGGGCAATCGGCTTCTCTTAAATCGTTGTCCACCACGTCGATCTTCTCTTCGAGCTTTTCGATGTTCGCTTTTTGGTCATCGATCTTCTTAAGCACCCTCTGATATTGCTTCGTGCCCTTCGGCTGTTTCGCCAACTGTTCCTTTCGTTTCTGCTCTTCTTCGTGCTTCCGTTTCCTCTCAAGAACTCTATCCAATCCTCCGCGCAGCGACCGTTGAGGAACTTCCTCTTCCTCTTCGGAATCCGCAACTTGATCAGACTCTCCGTCAACTCCGGTCATCTTGGAGTCTTCCAGTGCTTCCAATTCTGGCGCTGGAGATGGTGACTTTTCTGGCTCAGGTTGGAGTGCTTTCCGTTCTTGGTGTAACCGTCGAAGTTCTTCGAGCCTGGAATAATATGTCAATCAAACACACTGCTGGGATGTACATCAATCTACTTACCCTGCTTTTCGAGCCTTTTGATATTCGATCTTCTCTTTGCGGAACTCGGTCATTTGGTTACTGCACTCCTCCAGATAACTTCGAATGGCTTTGGTCTCCAGGCTGAGCATGCATATGATTTGGAGGGCTTCAACGCGCATGTTGATATCGAGGGTAGCATACTGGCGCTGGACAGTATCTTGGGTCGGCTCCGCATCAAGAGGAGCTAAATGCTTGAGTATATCATTACAGACCTTCTCCATCCGTGGGCGAGCGGATAGTTGGTGCAGTAGCCCTACCATGACCAACTCCCAACCACCGTTGCGGAAGTCTCGCATCCGGAGACGGTCTATCCAACCATAATCTCCAAACATCTCGGCAGCCCGATGGATTTTGACCTCTACTGAATTAGAGCGGCTGCGGTTTGCCTGTGCCTTCAGGTTTTCCGCTTCTGCCTTGGCCAGGCTACTCCGAGTAGTCATTCTGGTCACCACCGGTTCGGGCTCGGGAGTTTCTTCGACTTCCTCTTCTTGATCCTCTTCGTCGGATTCGGAGTCATCTGCCGGAAGGTCGGGGAGCGATATCTGCACAGCACCATTCTCATCCTTCTCGGAATTCACCAGCTTCTTCAAAACAGCACAATGTACCTCAACGAAGAGTTCGCAGTCTACTTCCCCAGATGAAAAGCGCATGGCCTGGAGGAAATCGTCGAAGGTAAACGAGTCCAACTGAAAAACTTCACAGTACACGTTAAGAGTATTCCACGTTTCAAGAAGCAATCCCACTGACTTCATGTCGATGTCATCATGCAGCAAGTCTTCATCATCGGGAATGTCTGTCTCGTCGACTTTCAAGAACTTCAGAGCTGGCCTTTGCTTTTTTATTTCGCGGTCCGGTACGATATCTAGATCCTCGATAGGATATTTGATCGGGGGAGGAGATGGCGGTCTAGGGGTTTCAGTCTTGACGACCACTGCAGTAGCGATCTGCGATTTCTTTTCGGTATCCTGAGATTTAGACGAACGAGCGGCTCCAGTGGTTTTGTTGCTGACAACAAAAGTTGGGTTGCCATTCAGAGACCTTTGATATTCAAGGAACTGCGCCTCCTTGGACCCAGCCAAATCCTGTTGGGAAAGTTTGGACTTTTGGCCCTTCACGGCAGGTTTTAATTCAGGCAGTTGCTGTGATGCGAAAAACCCGAAGAAACCCTCTTGGTCAGCCTTCTTCATCGCCTTCTTTTCTGCGACCTTAGCTCCGTATTGCAGGTGTTTCGGTACCTCAGTGGGAATTCTGTATTCTTCCGCGATTGATGGTTTCACTAACCAGGGAGCGCCGTTCCAAGACTCCCGCGTTACATTGTTCTTGATAAAAGCACGCAACATCTGTTTCGTGAAAGTCTTCCGATCTCGAGTAATATGCTCTTGGTCCAATAGAGCTTCCTCATTCGGACGATCTAGCACTTTTACGAGATATGTCGCGTACGCTGGCGCTTTAACGGTGCCGTCCGGATGCAGTTGTTCTGCGAAATTGGCTTTGTCTCTGATCATACCATGTAAACGTGTGTTATCATCCAGCAATATCAACACCGGCTCGCCAGGGTAAAAGTCCTGTTTAAACTCCTGCATTTGTTGAGTATCAAGTTAGATCATGAGCCAACTTGTCTACCACCATCTTAACTCACTTCATAAATCTCATCCACTGTACATCCGGCCGTTAGTTTTCAGAAACTTAGAAACACTGAACTTGCCATACGCACCAAGGTTGTCGACCCGCGATACAGTGGAGAATTGAATCCTTCGCAAGATGGGCTCCTTCAAAGCGTCAGGGAATGTGTTATTAACTTCCCGCGATTCCTCCAGCTAGTAATAAGACTCAGTATTGGCACCTTAGCAGTAGAACAAGCACGGAGACGTACTTCCGACCTAAGCGCTTCGAAGAATGTTAAGCCTGAATGGCCTGTAATCTCGCAGATAAATCTTCTCTGTTTGTAGAAGTCCATTCGCTGAAGATACGGCTCATACTGAGTAAAGACTTCGTTGGTCTCCGGGATGACCCAGACCTATATAACCGTTGTAAGCATATGTGTCTCCATTGCCCTTGTTGAATGCACATGCCTCGGAACTGTCATCTTCAATAACGGGTCGGGGAAGGTATTGGACGGGCTTCCGCTTGAACAGCACCTATAATAATGTAAGCAGGCCGCGTTCACTATATTTGTCTTCTTCCAGCAGACTCGGCGGGCTACCCGTAGCCGTGAAAGCTTGCAACGTACCATGGTCCTCTAGGGAATGGAAGAAATGCGCCAATTTAGCATAGATTATTGGTGATGTCGTTGAACATGGACGATCTGCATAATCGGAAGAGACTGTTAGTTCGGTAGACAACAACGCAAACCAAGGGCACATGGCAGAACAAAGAGTTGAGGTAAATGGAGTGTAGCCAATGCTGCGAATGGAATTGGCAGTGTTGGGGACAAGGACGCAGGCGCGAACGTATTGCGCGGAGAAGCTCCGGATTCGTGGCGGAGCTATAGAAGTATATTCGTAGATCCACCCAAAGCAAAATCGCCAAATACCAGACGAGATAGGTCGTGTGAAGAGAACTTACTGAACGAACGCGTCTCCAATCGCGCTGCACACGGGTGCGCGGGAGTATGGTAGCCCCGACACGAGAACAAAAATCCAGAAAATCGTGTAGCTGCAAGAGAGCTCGGCAGCAATGTGGATCCGCAATGCTGGCTGATATCCAAAAACCAGGTGTCGTGTGGGAGGTCGCGTGAGGAAGGACGAGGAGGAGATAGTATGAAAGAAGAAGAAGAAAATGAAGAATCTCCAGAGAAAGAGAAAGGAGAAGCGGTCGCCGCAACGGCAGAACCACCGGGCCATGAGGATCATTGCGGCAAGTGGTGGGAGGGCCGCCGAGGCACGGCGGACGATGATTGGACGAGAGGAGGAGAACTGGCCGAACAAGATGTCGGGCGGACAAAGGACGGCTATACCCGATAGGGAGTAACGCTGAAGGAGTGTGGGAGGGTGCAAGCACTGACTCTCCCCCCATCGCTTCTTGACCCTCTCTACCACGTCACATCCCCCCAATTGTACTAGTATTTGCACTTGTTCGGCTCGTTATTTTCTGTAGATTTTTATTTTCTTTTGCTTATACGTTATAATCTTCCTATTTCTCCGTAGTCCCTCGATATCAGCATGAGACGTTGGACCATTTCCACGGGGAGTAGTTGGACTACTAGGGTTAATGCTGGATAGCCACCACATAGACTATACGTCCACAATTAAGAGTTTCCTGGTGAAATATACACTACTGCTTCGCACAAATCCATCTTTTAAGGTAATTCATGTTCTACTAACTCGGATATTTGAGTGCCACTGGAAGCAACTAAAGATTTCTGGGATATCCAACATTGGATACTCGGCTGGTCATTTATACAGCCCTCCCCGCCACGACCTCAACAATTACACTTCTATAGCTCAAGGATCACCTGTGCACGCAATGTAAACAACTACTCATTGCTTCTTCTCGGTCTTGTTTGAAATGCCTACCTTTATCTCAACTTCCCCATACATCATTGCTAAGTAGTAGCCCTTGCTAAAGTATCAACCTTTCAAACTATATCGCCATCAAAGCTGACGCTCCATGTATAGTACATAATAAACGCTTTATGTTTGCTATATGTATCTTTATATATCATCTGAGGATGTCGTTGGTCTCGCTATCTCCCAATAATAAAATTCCAAATATGTTTCGCCTCATGCAAAGCTACCCCCATACTTGCACGAATGCGAGAGATCCCCAGAATTCTATGCTCGTCTAGTTCATAACAGACAAGAAGCTAATGTCAAATGGTATTTCTGACTTTCTTTGTGTACTAGTGAGACAGTTTTGCCTGTGCAGTTTTCACGCTTTACACTATGAAGAAACATTTTCCTGATTTTATGGTTAGGAATGGACGATACTATGGTCAACCTGAAGGAGATCTTCTTTCTACTTATGCTGCATCTATAGAGTCAATATTTAAAGTATAGCTTAGAAAACTCAGGCGATTGTAGCATCTGAGCAGAATTACGTAGTTAGGAGTACCACTGACTACGCTACATTTTCACCCAGGTATCATTATATATACAAGCGATATGCAATGACATGCCATGAGATACTCACCAGGGGAGTGTTTAGTACTCGCAGAATTTGTTTAGATAGGTTGTATGTTTATTGAATTTAACCTTAGCTTATATTGTTTTTTGAGCATCGAAATAATAAGTCATGCGAGCGCAAAAATACAGTGGGAGCATTATAAAGAAACAAAGAAAGGTGGGTGCGACTAGGAGTAAAATTACTAAAATCTGATTTCTATCAATTAAAAGACACTTATCCACTTGTTTGTTGGGGAAAGAGAGCAGAAGGAAGAGAAAAAAATGGAGAGAGAATGTATGGTGGCTGTGATCCATCACTTGACGGATACCGGAAAATATACTTCGACGTCGGAACATGACGAATGCAAATAACTATTTAGACTGATAGCGCTAGAGTTCCTGACTGATAGAGTAACCAAAAAAAAAACATAGATAGGTATTTAGTACCGGCTGATGGACTAATTAGTTTAATAACACCATTAGTTTTTGTTCGCTAGGCCATTGTATTTGATGTTAAGATTGTTGTAACTTCCTGCAGTGTCACATCCATGGGATCGGTCATCTTTAAAAGTTGAGTCTAACCTGTTTGGGCCTGAAGGCTGATAAACTTTGCAAATTTGGATGATCAAGTGGGTCCATATCCGAAGCACGTGGATGCAATCAAACAGACCAAACATTCGATAGTTCCGAGAGCCGTTTATTACATCATTGTTGGCATTTGAAGACTATCATTTCCTGCGACTCATGTGTAACACAACCACAACACGCAATAGTACTATTATTTACGAAATATACCTACTACCGCAAGTTTATTAAGAAGGTATCTCATATTAAGACTCTATAAGTTCTTGTATTATGCGGTAAAGTACACAACCATGAATCCTATCCAACTGCCTACTACGCCCAAGGCGGAATAGCTGCTCATGAACATCAACGGCAAGAACTCGTACCGTTCCAGACCAAAAATCAGCTGGTGTAGAAGTGAGCAGTAGATAATCAACGGAATGGCCACTGCGAGGTATAGCAAGGAGAAGCGGTCAACAATCGGGAAAATCCGTGGTCGTTCGGGCACAGGTGCTACCTGCTCAAATATAAACAGGAACAAGACCAACCAAAAGACGGTGTATACGGTCTTGATAGGAAACTCGGCCGCAGTAAATAGCAAAGGGAATAGGGAGACATGTCCAGCTATCGCAAGAGATCTAAATGCGCTGAAGTACCGCCTGTCTCTAAGGGCTATGAGACTGAAAGGTATGATGATCAGGAGGACCGCTTTTTCATGAACATGCCAGCCGAATAAGAAGGAAGCATATCCGCAAAGCGTAATGGCACCAACAAATACGTCCCAGTCGCCGGGGCTACGCCACAGCTTGATCAACGGAAGCTACATCTCCATGAGTACAAGCATCGGTGAATTATGTAGAATGTTGAAATCACGTACCAGCTGAAACAGAAAGGTAAGCGCAAAAGTGTGTTCCTTGGTTACTTCTGGAAGGACAGCAAACGAGGTGTCTCCGACAAGACCCCGTGTAACACTCGTTAGGGCCTCCTGGTTAATAGAAAGACCTAGACGGGGGGCAACTATCAAAATTAGCTATGCGACATAAAAGCTCGGGGCGCTAGTACATACGTAAAATGAGGGCACGGTCTGCAAAGGAATACATTGCCCAAATGTTGGGCGCCCAGTAGGCATGGCAAAGACCTCTCGAGAACGGGAAGAGCCGATCTTTCAATTGGAGCAGCTGATTCCAATAGACAAATGGACCAAATGCTACGGCAAACACACTGATGACACCCAGACCAAGCTTGAAAATATTTCCAAATTTGGGTCGAAAGACCGACTTAGGGTCAAGGCAGTAATTTCTCAGCAGGTAGACAAAGTAGGCCAACGACAGATAGAGATGAATGTGTTTCATGCAGAGCAAAATGGCAAAAGTGATGCCGCTGTACAGGAGCGTCGACTGTTTTCGTGCAAGTACGATGGACAGGATCAGAACCCCGTACATGAAGCCGTTATACTGGAAATGGATGTGATCGATGATCAGCAAGCCGGGCGACAATAGAATTGAGAGGCTGGCGATATGCGCAAGTTGCTTATTAGACGGAGGTGCAGACTTGATGAAGCTAGATTACCACGTTAGTCTTGGTAGCCACCTTCTTAGGAGACTGCGAAACAGAAGCTGTACCGATTCAATGCGAAGACGAGAACAAGTTCACTAAGGATAACAGTTGCTCGCTGAAAGTAAATTGTCTGCCAGGAATCATAATTGAGATTCTTGACAATCAACATTGCAGGATCTGCATACTGCGCCGCCTGAGACAATAGCCACTCGAATGCCGCGAAAAAAGGGGGATAGTCGAGTGTCCATTCTGATGTTTTCTAACCGGGGATCGGTTTCAGTATAGAAGAAAACGGAGAGTATACGGAGTTCGCAGCATACCTCGTAGTACCACTCCTTGACAGGTAATGAATGCGTGGTCGCGAGCCAGTTCCGGTGCACCTCGAAGTCAGTCGATTTGCTACAAGTAAAAGCCGGGAGTCAGCGCGAGGTAAAGATTGGCAAACATATACATTCTTCTTTAGCTTTCAATTGAACCAACATACTAGGCGGGGAAAAGGAGAACCTTGAAGGCTGTAGCGACAATGGCGCATTGCGCCAGAGAGGGGTATAGGTCAGCCATTGGAGCTGTTGCGCATGGTGTGCTGTCAAAGACACGGGAGATAACGAACGTGGAGCATTTAATGTTCCTGCCAGAAGAGAAATTCCCATAGAACGGAGGACCCTCTCGATAATCTGGGGGGAGCTGTTCACGTGACACGCGGATGCCCACCGACAAAGGCCAGTGTGTCCCTTCGGCATATCATACCGATCGATTTAGTGCTCAAGTAGCTGCAGCTTTCATGGAATTAGCTTCGGACGTAGGAGTCCGTCATTCTGTCGTTCTCTCCAATCTCAACATTCAACATTTGGTCGACTTTTCACCGGCGACCGTCTCAATTGTCAGAGAGATCCGCTACTGCGTGATCGCCATTGTGCTTGGGTGGACCACTACTCGTGTTGTCTCCGCGCTATTGAATCGAAGAGCTACGCCTGATCAGTGACGCTTTTGATACCCAGTGGTCAATACGTTTTGCTTCTGTTCTTTTGGCCTTTTATTTGAATTATTGAACACGCTTTTGCCACCATTCCCATAGATCAACAGGGCACTTCCATAACAAGTAGTGATACTTGATTGATTGTATAGACACTATGAGGTTTTCGGCTTCTTTACCACTGTTCGCTGCTCTCGCTGCGGCACAAACTGTGATTGAAGGCTCTAGCTTCGGTCATGGCCAAACGTAATGAACCACTTCCTTGACTATGCATTGTGTACCATCATCCTGACATCTTTTCTAGGCTATCACCCACCAGGGACACCATCCCGGGATGGTCAATTGGAGGAGAAGGACATGCTCCCCAAGTTGTATGTCTTCGTTGTTCAACTGATTTAACAAATGGTGAAAAGCATTTCTGACTTCACTAGCTCTCCAACAAGCTAATTCTTACCCCCCCTTACCCTGGCAACACAAGAGGGTTTGCCTGGTCCCAGGCTCCGTGAGTTAGAATTAGTCCACCGTTACATGCTTTGGAATCGCTAACAATGAACATAGGGTTTCCCAGTCTGAATGGTCAGCTGAATTCCAGTTCCGAGCATCTGGAGTTGAGAGAGGAGGGGGCAACCTCCAGCTCTGGTATGCTAAAGATGGTCAGAGCAAGATTGGCACTTCTAGCATTTACACTGTTGGCCAATGGGATGGATTCGCGCTCGTCGTTGATATGCACGGCGGAAGAGTGAGACTCATGATTCTGGCTTGTTAATGATTACTGACATCATACTAGCGTGGTAGCATTAGAGGGTTCCTCAACGATGGCACAACAGACTACAAGAGCCATAGAAGTGTAGACAGTCTTGCGTTTGGACACTGCGACTACTCTTATCGCAACCTGGGACGGGCCTCCATTGTTCGTATCAAGCATACAAATGCCAACTTGGAAGTTACCGTCGATGACAATTTATGCTTCGCAACGGACAAGGTTTCTCTTCCTGCTGGCAACACCTTCGGTGTAACGGCCGCGACACCAGAGAACCCCGACTCTTTCGAGGTCTTCAAGTTTGTTCTGCAGACTGCTCAGTCCGGCGCAGCCCCACCAGTCCAGCAGCAAAACAACCAGCAGCAAGAGCAGCAGCAGCAGCAGCAACAGCAACAGCAACAGCAACAGCCAGTCGCCGCCCAAGCCCAAACGCAGCAACAACCCCGGACCGACCAGTTCGTTGACCTCGCTGCTCGCATCGAACTCGTTAACAAGGCCACCGGCAATGTCATCCGCGAGATCAGCAACCAAGGCAAGCAAAATGAGAACCGCCACCTCGATCTCCAGCAGAAACTCGCAACTAAGGAGCAAGTCGCTGGTCTCGACGCTCGCCTCCAGAAGATTGAGCAGATGCTGCAAACCATTCAGCGCGATCTGGAAGGCAAGGACTACCACAGCCGCTTCAACCAGCTCCAGGATACCCTCCGCTCTTCTCACCAGACCTTGACTGAGCACCTCCAGGGCTCTGTCCTCAGTGGTATGTCTATCCCTCCCAGGTATCCGCTCATAAACCAGATACTAAAATTATGAATAGCAATCACCGCCTCTACTCCACGCATGGGTTTCTTCATCTTCCTCATCATCGCCTTCCAAGTCTTCTTGGCAGTCTCTTACATCGTCTACAAGCGCCGCCGTGCAAACATGCCCAAGAAATTCCTCTAAACTGAAAACAACACCCCACAAGACTAGACTTGGAAATTACCCTACACATGATACGCAATATTCGTTTCACCATCCTCAATTTCATGTCTCAACTCCACAGACATGAACACGGAATCCCAAGTCCACGAAAGTCATGTAGTAACGCGAACTTTGCATCGACTTTGCACTGCTCCTCATCTCTATTTCGGCGTGTATATGCTTTGAAGACTTTTGTTTGGAACTCGCGATGTAGTCTTGTTGTGTTTTGTTGTAGTTTTTTTTGGGTCGTTGTATATCTAGATTTATTCCTATCTGTTGTATTCTGGAAATTGTGTTTTTTTGGGGCTTGTAAGATTGCGGACTGCAGATCACTATCATTGACCAGTCTGAAAAGATTCTGCGACATAAAAGCTCTACAGAGGAAACAGAGAAGAAAAACACACCAATGAGAATGCTAAAAATCCCACCCTCCATGCCTTGCCAAATAATGCGAGATAGAGAAATCTAAAATATCGTACAAAAAGGATATGTATCCACTTTGGTTGTGTGCGGCGTATGCCTCAAACCAACCATCACTAGGAACTATAAAATGAGAAGTATGGGATATTGGAAGTCTGCCGAAACAACAAGATCGTCACAACATTAAACGCTTTCCTTACGCCAACAGAGAAGCTTGTCCAATTCACTGCCCATGTATTATGGGGGGATGAATAGCCACAAGCGCTCGGAGACAGAGTAGGATGAGGAGCGATATTCATATAACCCAGGAGGCACAAAGCTCGGATATCACCAATAGATACCTTTGGTTATGTGCTGGCAGATGGGCTGGTTGGTTGAGCGTCCATAAGCTCAACGTCTGGAGGATTGGCGGCCGGAGATTCAGTTGGAGCAGACTGAGTCCTTAGATTTGTTATGCGTAGTTCGATCAATCGTTGCAAAGATTGGAGTGATGCAATCTCACTCTCGGCTGAAGGCATAAAGTCTGGCGGTACGTTTGCTTTCAACTGATCGATGAGGAGGCTGATCTTGCTGTCCTCGACTTCGGCACTGTTGCCTTGGGCAAAGGTGATCAAATTTGCCGCGGCCTCTCGCTCAGCGGCGGTACGGGAGTTGAGAATCGCAGTAGTTGTGTCCTCTTCTATCGCTTCTGGATTCTGGGCTGAATAGAACGCGTGGGCCTTGGACGTTAGTTCGTCATGTCGTTGGCGAACATACTCAAAGTACTTGTCAGAGACAGCTTTTTTCATCGCAAGTTCTTCGTTTTCTCTGCAAATATTATTAGATGAGGTGAAGTTGGACGTATTACCCGAGAATATACTGACCGTTTGACTCGTTGGATAAAATCGAGCTTAATCCCTTTCTCCGATACACGATACATGATACCCTCTTCCTCCTGCTCCTCTATCTTTTCGTCTTCTTCTTCATCCGGAAGTATTTCAACGTCTATCAAACGAGGATGTTTCGGACGGCGAATACGTTTCACCAAATCGTATCCCTCCTCGTCTTGAACAATAAAGAACTTGTCATGCCAACTGTGGTCGGGGCACATCCAGCTATGATATGTACGATCACTCCCCGGTTTTTGGGCGGGGGGTATAGCTAGAGGAGGATCTATACAGTCCATATGGAAGGCGAGAGGACAGAAATCGCATTGAATGATGGGCCGACGACCGTTAGTGGTACGGCCACAGCCATGGCAAAGAATGAGTTTGCCCTTCGCGTCCACTGTTCTCAATAGGAATGGATCATCATACCGACCAGAGCGATTCCTCCCACTCCGAGGATTGATTCTGGGAAAGGGTAAGACCTCATCGTATTGTCCTTTATCGCCCGTTTGCACACCAGCAAAATAGCTACGCAAGCGAGAGGGTAGAGCAAAGTCTTTATGCGGAACCTTATCCACAGCGACAAGCAATGTACCCATGGGTTTCAGGATGGAGCATCTTGGACAGAACCAATCCCCTTCTGGCGGGTTTGCAGGGTCCAGGGGTGGATTGAGACAGGAGAAGTGGAAAGAGTTCACACATCCATCGCAGCATAAAAGCTGACCGCTTCCGTTGCATTCACGGCAGAAATCATTGTTCTCCTCGCCATTCTCTCTATTGTTAGCCATTGTAGGGGTTAAGCGCCGGTTGTCTCCAGCATCGCTACTTGCCGGACTCTCTAATCTTTCCTTCTGGTCGGCAACGGCTCTGTCGGCGGCGGCCTGGGACTGGCTCTCCGTAGTTGCTGCAGGGGTTGTGATGCCAGAAGGGGGTTCAGAAGCAAGTGATGAACGGAGTCTACTCTCAGTAGCAGTAATTTTCGGGAAAGACCTCTGTAAGCGAGTCCGTTTGGCCTTGACAGCTTCTGCCGAAAATTCGGGATTTTCTTCCAATGCAAGCCTTCGCTGAAGAATTGTATCACTAGATGGGAACGCGGAGCGGCGACTTGATGGTTCTGAAGTTTCACTATCCACAGCCTTCTGTGTAGATTTGGAGTGCTTTCCTCTACCGCGAGAGCGAGCGTTCGCCGCTCCCGGTGCCATTCCCGGGGCGAATGTTTCGGCATCAAGTGACTTAGCAGAAGACAATGAAGACACACTACTGGCAGACCGCGTACGCCCCATAGCTGGCGTCGCAGCAGGCAATGTTTCTGTGTTTTCCTCTGACTGCACCTCTTTCCAGGCAGTGCGCATCACAGTCTGGAACACAGATTGTTCACGGGCCCCAGGATTCGCTCCACAAACACCCTCCAAAACAGATAGAGCAAAAGAATCTTTGCCACATGTCTCCCAGAGGCGGAGTAGTCCACGAATGACTGGACGATTACCAGTCTCGGAAGCCATATGGAGGGCGTTCTCAACCGCGGAGCGAAGTTTCACTACATCAACATCGGTTGAATCAGGGACAGGAAGTGTTGTAAATGCAGTCACATCCTGCGCATTATTGTCCTTTGGTATAACAGGCTCAGGCATCGGTTCTTCAGCAGGTGTCAATGGTGTTTGCGGCTTGCTGATCTCTTTATCCCCGTTCTGCACTGATCGCTGGTCCTTCTTGGCAGTAGTATTCTGTGTACTTGGCTTGAGAGGGCCCAATCCTGCTTTGCGCATGTCCGCTGCAGATGGCATTGTCCCTAAGGGACGCATAGTTGCAAGGACTGGGTTGTTGTCACTCGAAACAGCTGACCACGGCGTGTCTCTGTAGCTCGGAGCCGGAGCCCTCACCGGTGGCTCAACCCATTCCGCGCCTTTCTCTGACAGTTGTGAATCGCTGACCGTATCCGATATCCCAGTCCTAAACTGCCCTAATTGCGATTGATCTTGAGATGGTGTTCCATGCGGAGGATCTGTGGCTACACGGCTGTGTCTGCCCGTCCGTCGTTGCTTTCGAGGCCTCGTAGATTCGGTGAATGAAGAAGCGGGACTCGGGGCATCTGGCGCATGGAGCGGCGTTGATGGGCGAGAGTCGTTCGACCTGACATGGGACGAAGAGCGGAGATTCGGAGCCATCGTTGGAGAGTCAGGGCTCGAAAAGTTGCAACACCTGGGGGACGCAGGGTTAGCGCAAAGGATCATAGAAGTTATTTCGTTTATTTAAAAACAGAGAAATACTCACTAATAAATAGAACCCGCAAGCAGACAGCGAAAGTGCCCTGCGGTGCCGGTGGGAGACGTGGCCAGCCCGCGCGCTGTCTGCGGGTTGATGGGAAGGAGGAAGATTGCGGAGTTAGAAGCGACGGGAGTTTTCGAGGACGAGTTCCCAATCACGCCTCGTAGGGGGTACGCCGCGGAGGCTGCCAACCAACCACAAAAATTTTGCGCGTTCAAACTAGCAGGCTTCCAGTCAGAATTGAGTAGCCACATCTCAGTTTGTGATTTTAATCATTTAATTTTCTTACGAAACTCAAAGTGAGGGTTTCTTACCAGTAGGTCGTTTTGACTCGCCGCAGGGATCGTGGAGATAGAGAGACAGTAGATCCACTGAGGCCTATTTGTTAAAAGAGGGGGACTGCCTTTAGTAGCCTATAAATGAGGTTTTGAAGCCTTCGTAAATCCCTTGTGACGGGAAGTCGTGTTGTTTAGTAAAACGACGTGTTCTTTGTCTTGAATAGGTTAACAGATGATGCATCAAAAGCAGGTATTGTAAGATGGGAACAATCAACCATATGCAGAATAGCAACGGCAAGCAAGGGAAATGTGTAAGCCAGAACTTTTAAATGCAAAAACCACCAAGACACACCGCTGCGTACATAGTGGACTCCCAAAAAGCAGTACGGCGGTCTCCTGACAGCGGACGAACAAAGGGGTAGGCGACGGCAGCCATGTAGATATAGAGAAGAACTCACCAAGAATGTGAGAGACCTCTGAGGTAAACTCTGACAAAATTCAGAGAAAGGCGACGTCCGGTCTTTGCTTGTAGCGTAGATACCCAGACACGCTCTCGAGAACAGACTGTATCTGGAAAGAGAGCGCCTAGCAGGGCTTGGTTGAGAGGCCAAAAGTGGAAGACACAAGGATAAGATATCCGACAAGATTTGAGATCGTTCTATTCTCTTGAGAGAGGAGGAGAGGCGTGAGATGGAAGTAGTGCGAAATGAAAGCAGGTGTTGGATGATAGAAGAGGAACGGGAATCCAAAAGGAGAAGTAACAGAAGGCCGTCAAACAGGACAATAGAATTCACAGCAGAGAAACCGGAGATATAACACGAATATGTCTGCCACGCAAATGTGACGGACGTGATGAGTGAGGTTTCTGTGTTGCTTCAAGTATCAAGCAGATTGATGACAGATAGGAGGGGTTGGCCTTCATGCACAGGTGGATAGATGCCAGCCTACCCCACGGATACAACAAAACATACACTACCCAAGAATCACTTTAACTCCGGTTACTGAAAGCGAGAGCTGGGGAGAAGTGAACAGAAGATCTGTAGTGAGGGTGATTTTCAGAGGATGACAAGGTCTGAGGTGAGCCAATAGCCGGGAAAGAGAATCACGCTGCTGAGCGAGAACCACAAATAATGGGCTCCAGATTTCTTTACATGTATAAAGATGCTAGCCCCAGACTGGAAATATGAAATCCCCAACTGCGAGGGGTCGAGAAAGAAGATAAGGATGAGGGGACTGGAAGGGGCGAGACTGATGGAAGGAAGATTGGAAGAGGAATCAGGATTGGAAACGGAACAAGCAGCAGCCCTGCCTGTTTGGCCCACACCACCAAATGACAGCGCCGAGTGACCACCACAAGGCACCACAATCAACTCAAGTCCAACACTTTTCAAAGATGGAAATGCATATCCGTCTGACAAGTCAAGAGAAAATAGGTTCGATTTATTCCCGTTCATGAAACCACATAAATCCTTTCGGTCATGGAAACTCCAAGTAGCTGCCATATATATCTGTCTGCTACACTCTTCAGAGATGGAGAATTACCTGCTCGTATCAGATGCTGTCAGACAAGAAGTCAAAGGGAGCGAACAAGGGAAAGGGAGAAGTAATGGCTTTCACCCTAACGAGGACAAAGAAAGTGAGCATTGCCGAGATTGAATGGGTTCCACGTGTGTATCCAATGCTCCACGATACATTGTTGTAGAAAATCGGATGAGGAGAAAGAAAGATCAGACTGACGATCCTCGAAGAGGATATGTTGCCCTTGCTCTTTTCTAGGGCAAGAATGCGCATACTTCAGCGCCGTCAATAAGACGTAGCTATGGTGCCGATATGTTGGCTGTCACGGAATCTCAAGCTGCGTGTCCGACATCACTCAGCGGTAGCATAGATTTAAATAACCTGCAGTTAATAGAGCTGGTCCTCCTGGTCGACAGTATCATAATAGTAACCTCGAGACTATCCGGGCTACAGGAAAGACAAAAACGCAGACTATGCAGCCATCGAGCTCAATAGAACCGTAAGCAGAAATTCATAACTCTCTTTTTATATTCACCTCATACATAACTTTCGCGTTTTTCAACTAATTACGTGCCAAGGGTTTTCAAGAGGGCACCGTGGTAAAAGACAGGAAATCTTATATGGCTTCTCCTATCCTCCTATGCCTCTCGCTCCATGTGCTCGCGGAACAAATTCGCCTCTCTCCAGCGTGGACAAAGGGATTTGATTGACATGATTGATCAACATCCTGGAGCACTCCGAAAAGGAGCCCCGACCATGGCCTGGAGCAATTCCATCTGCCTATCCAACAATTCACTAGATATGCCAAAGTTGACCGAGTCAAACGACTTATTTACTCCTTGTCGCCAGAGTCAGCCTTCTTGGCGGCCTTCTTCTTGTTGTTCTTGTTCTTCTTGGAGCCAGTCGACTTGGACAGAGGACGCTCAAGAATCTTGAGGATTTCCTCATCCTCGATCTTCTTGTCGGACTTGACCTTGGTGAAATCAGGTGCGGCGGGAGCAGTGAGCTTGGTGATACCGTTCTTGGTGATAGCTACATGTCGGTCAGTCAAAAGAAAGCCGGACTATGGGAGGAAAGGCTCTGAAGGTTCCTCCGATGCCACAGAATAGATGAACATACCAATAGTAGTCAAGAGGCGGGAGACAGGGGCATTGTCAGCATCACCAGCAGGCTCATATTGTCTCAGGACACCGCCACGGACACACTCGACGACACCAACCTTAGCGGCCTTCTCATCATCCAACTGGCGCAAGCTGAAGGGGAACTGGCCGAACTTCTTGACGATCTCCGAGAGAGTCTGTCTCGAGCTGGGACGCTTAAGGCCGTAGGTGGTAGTGGTACGGCGGTGGAGGGTAGAACGGAGGGGCAGAGTCTTGACCTTTCCGGAGCCAAGGGAGAGACCCAACTCCACACCCCAAACCTCTCCAACGTCGGGGACACCCTCACCCTTCACGCCGGTGCCCGGGGAGAGAATGATCTTCTTCTCTGCCTCGATCTCGTTGCGCTCGAAGAGCCAGCTAGTGGTGTTCTCAACCACGTTGCAGTCGTAGGCCTTGGCAATCTTCTCGACCAGCTGGGAGATCTGGGCCTGAGTGGGAGCCCGCTCGGCGGCAGCCTTCTTCTTCTCCTCCTCGGTACCGGTAGCCAGAAGGCCAGGGGGCACCATGAGACGGAGCAGGAGCTCGTTGGCGTAGTGAGTCGCGGTAATGAGGTCAGCCTCGCGGCCGGTCACTTCGTCCTGGCCGACAACAACCTGGTCGCAAACAATGGTTCCGAAGCCATCGATCTGGGCACCGAGCTGAATCTTGGCGATTTCACCGGCCTTCAGGGTAGTCTCGGCCTCCTGGGCGTCGGAAACCAACGGAGTGTAAGGGGTCACATGGGAGCTGGGAGAGACAGTCGTGGGGTGACCGACACCTTTTTCCGGCAACGGCTTGTTAATGTCATACGCATGGGGCTTTTAACTAGCAGTAACATGGACTACGATGGTAACGCACCCTTAGTGATCTTCTTGCCCTTGTAGACCTTAGCAATTTCCTCATCGAGAAGCTCATCACCCTTCTGGCAGATCTCCACGATCTTTGCTCCCTCCACACACAGTGCTAAAGAACCGGATTAGAATATGAATCTAGACCTTGAAAACGGCGGGCTCGCCACGGTATGTAAACCCGGAAACTACGCACCTGCGACGGCGTCGAGGACCTTGTGCGAGATAGTGGCAGCAGTCTTGTACTTGGTCAAGGTGTCGGGGTTGTTGAGGGTGTAGTCTGAGAATGGTTCGAGGTTTTGATTAGTTATGACAAAGCGCTCTGGAGGGTACATTCAAATAGCAATAGAAGCGCCCGTATATAGAGGAAATAAATTATCCCTTGAGTGCCCGTGTTCCTCTACAGCTTTCGAGCTGCTAAACGTGCCGCCAACCGGACCCATGCCATGACGATGAAGCAAGCGGGAAGGAAACCCACAAAACAACGGAGCCTTTTTCAATCGGCAGAAAGAAGAGGGGTACTCAGAGTGAACCACTTACCAACCTCGGGGGCCTGCTGGGCCTGAGTGTCAGCCATTGTGTATAGTATGAATGATCCTCGCCGTGGTGCGAGGAGTCGATAACGATCAAAGAGGCACTAATCTAGCGGATGTTGGAAGCTCACGAGGAGAAGAAGGAAAAATGGGCTGAAACGGAGCTGGAGAACTCAGATGGAGTCCAAGTATTTACTAGTAAGAGGAGTCCTTCCTTTCCTTACGTAGCAGTACACATTACGAGGTGTTTGGCGGGGTCCTTTTCTTGAATTTTTTGCCCGCGCGGGTGGGGTTTTTGCAGTATGATTTCACTGCAAGTAGGGCTTTGTATTGGTATTACCAGAACGTCACGAGACCGCCTGCCGCAATGCTCTCATCCTTTCTTTGCTAGCAAGTTTTTCTTTGATCTCCAAGCTTTTAGATGGTCTTTTCTTTTCCAGTCGAAAGCTACTGACCGATCTATTCTGTCCTATTCCATTTAAACAGTTATCAGACATCTTCAAGGTTTACGTACTCTCCAACTACACACAATGCCGTATGATGAAGAGTGCATGTGTGCGTATCATTCATTGGGTCTTAAGTAAGGCACAGCCCGCGGAGCAGACCTGAAGCTCGTTGTATGACATCACCAGATGGCCACTTTGCTATTTCGAACCCTTTCTATCTGACCTTGAATTTAAGAGCTCGATTTCGAATTTACCCACATTTTTCTGACTTTTGAAGAGGGATTTGATCCAATAACAACCTGGTGTAGATGGGACAGAGCTATCATCTTTCAAGAACGACTTAATGGCAATTTCTCGCCACCCAACGGTCCTATGGGGTAGTGGTTATCCCACCGGATTTTGATGAACAATATACATACCCTGTATATGTATGGGAAGATCAAATCTTCCGGTAACGCCGGTTCGAATCCGGCTAGGACCTTTGATTTTCTTTGTTTTCCCTTTATTTTTGTGACTATGACTATATCCTTAGCACATTACGAGACGGTCGCCAGATGGCTTTTCTCAGCATATATATTATGGACAAATATTGAATGGCGTCCTATCTTTACACGTTCTTCCAAAACAATACATTACATCTGAGTTCCTGCTGCAATAACTTCAAACTGTATCCAGCACAGCTAAGCGCTTTTTTATAAATGCAAAATAACGCCACCATCGGAGCTCCGCGGAGCAAACCGAACACCGTACCTATTCGTACGAAGACTGAAATGATTAGGGTCAGAGGAGCTGGTAGTGCTGTAGAAGACAGGGTTGCCACTTACGTCCAGTACAGGCAGCCCGTACAGTTGAACTGGCAACTACGAATGAAATCCTCTACATCTCTCTTGACTCCTAGGGATAGTGAGAACCTATCCTCCTCTTCGATCCCACCCATCAGTCGGTTGGCCGCTATATTGAACCGACCCACAGATTGGATGAGTGACCGAATTGCGTTGTCTATAGCTGCTTGCGGGCTCCCGAGCGACATGCAGAGGATAGGGATAAGGCTATAGATGGTATCCTGAGCCTGGATGCATCATTAGGTCTGGTTAACCGACGAGCTCGTCAATCATTAGACGCACCATCTCTTTCTTCAGAGAATAAATGTCATTGACTCTTCCATGGGGAAACGAATGTTAGTATGCAGCTTGCCGCAAGGGTTCTCTCTATGACTGGAGCAATTCATCTTTGGTAGAGAAGTGGCTTACATTGAAGCGATAACGTTCACCTCGTTCCACATTATTCTCATATCATGATCCTCCATGATATCATAGGGTATTACCGACCGAAGGCTATATCTTTATCGGGGCAACCGCGGTGTCAGCCATGAACCTAAAGCATCCAGATATACTCACTCATTAGCAGCACAAATTACACCAACTGCGCTAGTGCCCAACCGCACTCTCCAGTATTCCTCGGAACTGGGAATCTGCCCTTCTAATTTTGCTTTCTGTTCCATATGCGACGTTACCATGAAAAGAGACACTTCTCTAAGAAACCTGTGCCGTTGCTCTGAAGACCAAGGAAAGTTAGAGTCATTTCAAATTCTAGGAATAGACAGAAGAACAAAGCGAAAAGGCAAGGGCGGCAACGAACCATATGTATATGCGTCACGAAGCGCTTCGCCAATCACATCAAAACTTTGGACAATAGGGTCGTCTGGTACAAAGATAGAGTCATTGGAACTACGAGGTAAGTCTTCAGTGAGATCCAGGTCAAGGCATTGAGCCACAAAGTAAAGTGTTTCACGACGGTGCTGCTCAGCAGCTTCGAAGTCGTTGCTCAGGGAACCTTTCGTATCATCAATTTGGTCATCCCAGGTGACGAGCCAAAGAGACAGGAAGGCGAGAATATATAGTTCTTTGAAGCCAGCCAGGGGCCACCGGGTCGCGGCGAGATGAGCAAAGTCACACCTCTTGAGCTTTGTAGCCTTCACTGGCATTGGGAATAGGCTTTTTGATTATTAGTGTTGAACTTTCTCAGAGGTATGAATGAAGTGAAAAGGTAATAGTATATAGAACGAAGCAGAGATGTACGTATGATGTAGTGTCGAGAAGTATCAAACAGTATGTAATGATCGATGGAATCGAGCACTATACCTGTCAATTCTTGCATTCATCACAGGAACTAAAGCCTTCCAGTGAGGATTAACGGCGCCAGGCCAAGATGAGAAGATGGGTAGTAAGTTCGGAACAGAGACAGGCTGTGCCCTGAGACGTTTGATCAGCTGAGAGTGCGTATTAATATGTGTCTCCATGTTTCACAGATGGATGTGATCAGTATCAACAATGGAGGAGAACGATGAAAGTTGTGATTGTGCTGTCCACTCCCTGTCATGCACTGGGTGCATCTCTCCTATTTATCTAGTTCCCACCTACTCTGGAGGGACTGGATAACCTGCTGGCTGTTGGCTATACTAAGGAGAACAAGGTCCTGAATGCCTTGTCAATTCAGGAATTGAGTTGAGCCATGGAACATAGGGTGTTTCCCAAGCCGGGATCCTCGCGAAGGATTCACACTTTCCAAGTACTAAGTATCAGAACAGGCAAGTGTAGCAACTTCCAAGTACTAATATCAATCTACGAAAACAGCATAGCCAATCCGAACAGATTTGCGAACCATTCATCTTTCCAAATGACCCTTTATGGCCATATACATGACGCCGTTGCCTAGACGGGGTGAACAGGATAAGAGGCATGATAAGGAGGAGCCGCTAATACTTTAGCGCTATCCAGTAGACGTAGTTGCTGATCAATAACAATTTGAGTATGCAGGGTGAGCTCTGAGAAATGTAGAATAGTGAGACAAGTCTCAGCCTGCATATTTAGATCCAAGGGACGATCTCTGTGTGGTCAAGATCTAGCTGCATGGGAGTGATACCAATGGTGTGGTAGATAATAGATATCCAAGGAAAGCCAACGCAGATCAAGGGTCTCGCAGATCATGAACAAGCTGAGTATACAAGACGAACCACGTGGGAAAGGTGCTATGCCTAAAAGTTATATTAGAACGAGACATGGGGCTTACTGGCTGCTGGCCAATGGTGATATAATGAAAATCACGGGGGCGGAGATCTGGCACGCTAGCTGGCGAGGTGAGACACTGAACTATTAAAGGATTCTGAGGGTTGAAGGTAGTCGATTATTGCGATGTGGCGATGATATCACACCGATGTCGCAATGCCATCCACTTATTCCTTCGGCTCGGAAGATCTCTGAAGAAAACGGCGATTCCAAGTTTGGCCTACTACTTTCTAATTAGGGGTAGCTGTTGGGGGGTGCGTGGGAAGGTGCGTGCGCGGAGTGGTCAGTGGGTAGTAACGGTACTCAGACCATTGATGTGTTATTCTTTCCTTATAGCCACTATGTAACTTATACGTCTAACAAACATATCTAAGAGAGTGACAATGATTTGTCTCTACTTAGTAAAAGCATGGAAGGTATATACTTAACTATATGGTTTCAGAAAAGACTATTATGGGTCAAAAAGACAATTTAATAGGCAAGGTGCTCGTAGTATTAGTAGTACGGCACAGCCTCGGTCGAGCTTTCACCGAGCACTCCCCGAAATTGCGCGATGCTCCGATATCCATGTATTTTCTTAATGTAATACTACAATTAAATTGAAGATAGGTAGATAACAAACGTTTTAATAACTAGCACTTGTAGAAGATCGTAGTAGCCGTACCATTCTGTCACATATTGCGTTCATGGCGGAAGCAATTCTTAATCTTTCGTTCTTCGACCTGGATACATGTCTGCCTCCGCCTCTAACGTTAATCAGCTTCAACACTCTCCCGTTGAACTTCCTCCTTCACACACCGGGCCTGTACATTCAAAGCCCTTCGGATTTTCCACATTTCCGCATAGATACTCTGAGGCCGCCGTGCCATTTGACAGTCTCAGATTAATATCAGAGAGCGCAATGTCAGTACATGGTGCAACGGCACTGCACTGGAAACTTCCGACTCGAGTGGATTCTGTTGTTCCGCTCAGGTTGAGTACCGAGATGTCACGGATTTGGAACTCCGAGTTCGTGCAGTTTCCTTCCCCAGGGGCGCCGCTGAATCGAGTACACTGCGAAATTGCAATCGCGGCCCCACGAAGAGATGTAGCTTTAAGGTCTTTGAGCGTCATATCAGAGATGTCTATATCATTGACGTAGTTAGCCTTTCTGTTTCAAGAGTATATATTGTGTGTAAGTGCGTTCTCTAAGTGCAACTTACATCCGAGGCCACCTCCGCCACCATTAGGTGGATAGCCGTTCTGATCAGCTGTCCATGTTTTAACGTACACCTAATCATGATAAATGCTCGTCAATAAAAGAAATCGGCATGCACGTTGTGGGATTGGCCTACCGCATGAAGGGTATTGTGGTAGTTGATATTGCTCACGTTGAGCCTCTCGATGGTTTCGAACTGATCCTTGTACTGACCGATGCTACCCAATGCAATTCCTAGTCCATTGTAGAAATTGGAGTTTGTGATGGTGATGTCTGTGCTGTTGCCCTTGAGTGAGATACTATCATCACCATTATATACAGTCCAGTTGTTGAACTTGATGTGGGAGGATCGAATGGTATCTGCTCCATCCGTGTTTGCTGGTTCTGGTTAGTGATATGATATTTGGGCTGGGCCCAAGAGATGGCACTCACAGCTCGAGACCACATTTCCGGTGTTGTTTACGAGTATGCTGTCGAGTTCAACGTGATGACTATATATGATAGACATTGTCCTGCCTGGGTCTTAGTTCAACATTCTAGGCGAGGGATCGAAGATTAGCATACCACATCTGGCTGCGTAGGAACCTCAGGCCTCGGACCACTGAATTTGTGAGGCCGCTGAAAGTGATGGCATGTGGTCGACCAGGATAGTTGGAGGTATTGGGCTGCTCTTGTATCCATTGGTACCAAGTGTCACCATTGCCGTCGAGTGTTCCTCTACCATGGCCGTCGATGCGAACATTATTTCCTCCAAGAATGAAAGCAGTGGATTGGTTCTGATACCCGACTGGTAAAGAGTGATTTAACCAGTATTGAATATTCGTACCCCACTAAAGAGACCAGCGTAAACTTATGCAATTATGAATGAACAAGAACTGGGAAGGACATACCAGCAGTGTTCCTCCAATGTCAATGTCGACATCCTCTAGCCAAGTGATGTTCATAACAGAATTGACATGGTATGTCGTTGGCTTGAAGACTACCTTTCCCCCACGGCCACACTTCTTAAAGGCATGTACAATCGCAGGGGCATCATCGGTGGCGTTGGAGCCCCCGGCTGGCACGACACAAGTTTCTCTACCCGCAGACACACATGCTAACGCAGCAAGGACGCAAAACACTCGCGAAAGAAACATCATTATCAATTGTGCGTGTCAGACTTTTGAAGGGATCTATTCTGACCAGATCTATAACGAGACAGCTAGCTGTCGACTATCGAATGAGCCTTAAGTATGTGCATTGGTAATAGTGGTTTGTTCCCCGCCTCCACAGCATGCATTCATATTGAGCTGGCGATCTTGAAGTGTCGGGATTTATTCTTGCACGAATTGAATGGCTACCATTGCTCGGTCATAGGAGGCAGCGATGTGCAACGAGCAGTGACCGACATTCTCGTTCCTGGGAAATGCGGGGTATCGTGAACTATTCAATCGGACTTCGGTCGATTTCATAGCGAGGGACTGATCAGAGCCAGGCCTATAGATGATGAGAATCTCAACGGGTTCAACCCAGGCACAGCCCCTGAAAGCGTTGGCTCGGGGCCAGCCAGTTTCCCTCGCTTCAATTTTAGCCCCGTTTGACTACAGTTAAGACGATTAAAGCGCTGAATGGCGGCATTATGGTCAAGAGAACTAGGTTAGAGTTACGCGTGTGCAAGGATCGAGATAACTGCCGCTCCCATTTTAGCCCGTCACGCTTCTACTGTTAGCGAATATTGTTGCTTCATTAAGAGCAAGTGGTGCTCGTAGCGTCTTGCATATAAATCTACACCATCCAGGAAGCGAAGTCACATTGCAGACCAGAGAATAGATGTCTTTTTTTTTTTACAAAAGAAGGACTCATACACCCCATAATGGATTTTGCACATCTAAAACCGTTCTAGGGAGAACATAAATTGTCTGATTGTAAGCTTTAGGTAAGTATCTGGAAATAACCGGCTGCGCCTGGGGTTTCTTTCCATTCGTAGTCCCAAGAAAGGACCAGTGATGGCTAAACAAATTTGTCAAAGGCCGAGTGCAATACACATGGAAGAAAGGGTACGTGGTCAGACGTCGAAGTGCGTACTCAAAAATAACAGGTGAGTGCGCTGGACCAATCACTAGCCGAGCTTGCCGTAAGCCGAGAAGCTATGGGTCGCCGGGCGAAAGATGCCTCACCAACACTCCGCACTACTACGGATAGTTCTCCGTACTCTCGAGATAGTAGTCGTAAGGCATGCAGGACTATAATAGGAATTTAATATAGCTACGGCGCGCTTCTAAGGGCCATGCTATCTGTAAGGGCTTCTTACAATGTAAAGGTATCAGTGCACGGAACTCTAATTCGACACTTGCAATATATCTATGTTCAAATTGGTTAAGCTAGTAGCGATGTGGAGACAGCAACAAATTGGAGATTACGATACTCATACATCTACACATGACTAGCCATAGAAAGCGATTGATTTCAGGGATTCAGGGATCAACACGCTAACGCCTTACTTCGGACCCTGACCACGTGGAATTGTATACTACACCTCCTCACCGTGCTGATAATCCCACGTCAGACAGTTTCCCATCAACATCCGTAATCTTAGTCCTGAGGCTTTGGATTTAATGACGATGGGCCCGGTTTACCAAGCAAAGAGTCAAGGACGTAGTCGATACCCCTTCCATGATAGGAGGTCAAATCGACGAAGGATCGTGGACAGAACTAGATACAGCTTGGCGTATGCGAATGTGCAGGATTCAAAGAGATTAATTATGCAGATAGAACGGTTCCGGAAATTGGTCACCTGCCTTACATATGGACTTCTTTGCCAAATGGGATAGAGCAACGCATTTCATGCATATCTCAATGGGTATTATCAGCAGCATGCGCTACTGGCCAGCAGGGATCAGCCATTCGTCGTAAATAAAGTTTGTCCAAGTTAGGAAAGGAATCTAGAAGCTAGTAGGGCCGTTGACCAAATTGTTTCATGAAAGAGGCAGGTTGAATGAGTGCTTCGTCCCCGCCCTCCTGTTGAAACATGGCCGAGCTCTTCGGGTGAGTAGTAGATATGAACTTTCGCCAATTATTGGAAGACTTGTGAGGTATCGTTCTTAAAAGCTTATCTATCCATGATACGGTTAGAAGGTATCTATTTTAACACCGAGCTTGTTCCCGAAGTCCCTTAACAAGATGGGGCAGTTTGGTCCCCCGTTCAAGAGTATTCATGTACCGAATCTTCAGTAAAGCACGCAGATCGAGGTAACAATACTAAATTATCCATGGGGAAAGGAGATAAACAATATGTGACAAACTGGGAAACTGTTCTTCCAATTGTGTTGAAGCAGCCATGGGCTGTATAGTCTTTCTCCAATCATCAGCCACCAGTTGACGATTCAACGAACGCAAGTTTAGGTCAGGCGTGTAAAAATCAAATGTGTCGGTTGTTCAAGGCTGTTAATACCAGGAATAACTCTGACCACTCACTACTCTCTAGGCTTTATGACAAATATGTCTACCAATCATTTAACTTGACCATCGACTGGGTCTTGTCCGGCAGCAACTGCAAGTACAAAAGTCAGCGGTGCATTGGCCAATCTCCCATTCCCGTAGATGCCATAGTTTACAGTTCCATAATCTAGCGAAACTGGCATTCAGTGATTAGCACTATGGCATGATTATGCATATATGCATAGTTAATATGAGTGGACATATATGCTAGCTGGGCAACTGCCAATTTCACCGCCGGTGGATAATTTGTCGTGACAAGCCGGGCTCGAAACATTGAAATCATCATACCAATCAAAGTCTGGCCGGGACACAGATAATTAACTAATGCACTGGCATTTCTGTATGTAACACGATAGTGGAGATGAGCGCCGGGCGCATAGCTACTTCTGCAGGCAACACAAACCTACGACGGTGATAGCCGTTAGAATAAGTGGCGAGCTTACTGATATGACATACCAACTATGACTATGGGTGGGAGGATGGCGACTTAATTTCTAGACTACTTGACTAAAAGACTTCCTCCTGCCGTCCTATCCATCGTCCTAATAATCCCTCAGACAAAGGTATCTAGACTAGTATGAGCGGCGGTCAACTCTATTCAAGATAATATAGTAATTAAGCAACGATATAGGAGACTAGGGATTTAGTGCGCCTTGACTCCATTCCAGTACTACTAGTAGTGGTATCCAGGAAAGCAATCATTCACTACTTAGGATCCAGCAGGTCACTGTGTTAACCCAATTGCTACGTATACGGCAAGTGGGCATGGTAGACATGATCACAGATGTTATGATCATCCTGACGCCGGTTCCCATGATTCTAAGATTGCGCATAGCGCTATCGCAGAAATTAGCTATTCCTGGGAATTTTGCTCTAGGAGTTTCGTATGTGTTATCTATTTCTGACCTCGTATACGGAAGCTGACAACGTACAGAACGATTGTCACAACTATCCCCCGTATGACTACTACGCTGACTCTCGACTTCGCAACCGTCATTCACACACGCAAAATGGTATTGATCTGGACAACGGTCCAGTGGGTAGTTGCCATTCTAGTGGCCAGCGCGCCCATGTTACAACCTTTGATTGAACATATTGTTCATCACAAAATTTTCCAGTCATTCACGAAAGGATATACAAGGGACTCATCGGCTCATGAAGGCCATATACTGAAAACGTTGAATATACCACTCTCCCGTGGATAAAGTCGGACGGTTTCTATACCCTCTCAGAGACAATCCGCCGCAGAAGTTGGTTCAACCGTTGTCTCCCTTCATGATCGGAAGCTCTGGATCTACCTGGATTGAGGTAGGTAGTAGTCCAAGGGAAACGCTCAGTAAAGTCTTCCAGCAACCCCATCCTCTGTAGCAGTTGAGGTACATACTAGCACAGGGTGGGTTGTTAAGCAGCGCCAAGTCGTATTGTCGGCGGATCGGAATAACCAGGGACTTTTTGTCCTATTATTTCTTTTCTCTCCTTTTGCTCGTTCAACCTTCCTGTTTTATGTCGCTTGTCAAATGCCCGTGTGGACTCTAGTGCAACGACTAGTACAGAGTCTACAGTCTCATTTTAGTTGTGGTTGTTAAGAAGGGTATATACCAGCCGGCCACTATACTCGGAGGGACTATGATCATCAACACAGTTTTAGGGAAATTATGTTTACTACAAGAGGCCCAAAGCAGACTGTGCAGAAATCCTTCAGGCCCTGTAAATCAAGGCCGGACCCTCATCAATGCAATCATAACGAAGGGATATCGGAGGTTAACTTTATTGGCCATGATCTTTATCCTGTCTGTGATTGAGTCTACCACAACCGTGTCTCAAATAACAGGAGTAGCTTGCCATACTGTAAATGAATTTCTTGAACAACCCATACGGACTGGTTTGCATTGCTGAAGGGAGTACTGACTCGTTAGGTAGTGTAGACGGTGATAATGATGTGTTAGTTCTCAAAGGACGTTCTTTTTAGAACCATATCATTACATTATCACATGACTGATGAGAATAGCATCTGTTTGTCTCAGAGTCCCGTTACTCGTCTGGACATTTGGCGCGACAGCTCTGAAGAGGGGAGCTGCTGCCCAGAAGAGGAGAAAGACATCTCCTCCAATCACAACGCCGGTTGACCCAACCTTCTCCTCATCTCACCATCTCATCGATCCTATAACATCGCTATTACCTGTAACTCACATTAGGAACGGTATATCTGACAAGTGCGGGCGGCAAGGTTCTCAGTTCTGATGGAAATAGCAACCCAACGCTTCCATAACTTGACATTCAGCTGTTGAACTATTTCAAAATGAGATCTTCTACAGAGCTTCCATTCCGCGTCTTGACGAATAACATTCGTTATGCAACGAAGTCGCCATTTAAGGGAGAGAAACCGTGGGAAGGGCGCAGGCAGCCACTCCTAAATCAGCTGCTGTATAACACCCGCAATCAAGACGCTTTCATCTGCCTACAGGAAGTTCTCCATAACCAGCTCATCAATATACACTCCGGGCTGAATCGTAAACATTCCACAGTCTCCGCCAAAGCTGAAGACAATACGTGGGCGTATATCGGTGTCGGGCGAGATGATGGACATGAAGCTGGTGAATACTCTCCTATCTTCTACCGACCGTCGGTCTGGCAGCTCCGACATTGGGAAACAGTCTGGTTGTCTGAAACGCCGCATATCCCCTCCAAAAGCTGGGATGCAGCGTCCATCCGCATTGTAACTATTGGTGTTTTCACACATCATACAAGTCGTCAGACTATTCTGGCGATGAACACCCATTTGGACGACCAAGGATCCCGTTCTCGTTTTGAAGCCGCCCACATTATCCTTCGAAAGATTGATGAGTACCAGAGTGGAGAGTACAAAGATGTCATTTCCGCTGTATTCCTTACGGGTGACTTGAACAGCGAAGAGACACAAGAGGCCTATTCGGTGTTAACAGGGAGTGAGTCCACTCTGGTTGACGCTGCAAAAGCGGTCGATCCGGCGGAGCACTACGGTAACCATTTGACCTGGACGGGTTTCGGCTACGAGAAAGAAGACCCTTCTCGTATCGATTACGTCCTCTTAGGACCAGGGCCCGTGAAGGTGCTTAGCAATGGAGGCCAGCCATGGAAGGTGGAGGGGTATTCCGTGTTGGCCAATCGATTTGACGATGGTGTGTTTAACTCAGACCATCGAGCGGTTGTTGTTGATGTGAGATTATGCAGCTAGACGAAGAACATGCCCGCAAACCCATGGCCAACGCGACCCGAAGGACAGGCTGCCATAGATCAAACTCAGGGATGCAAACAAGATGGTTACATGGTTACCTCTCCTGGGGTTCCAATGCAACTGATGTAATTATGGAGAAAGATCAATACCGTACCTATACAGAAAATCGAATCCACTGTGAAGTAATCCTGTTACGCCAAGGACCTTAGCGTAAGATACTATGACTGGATTAAGTGTAGCTCACATCACATGCATTCCCAACTAGGAATAGTGAATGGGAACGTGAAACGCGACCGGGACTCTTTTACAGAGTCAATACAGTAACCGTAAAGTACGTTTTGATGCTGCCAGATGGATGGAAAGCTTTTGAAAGGATGAATGGTGATAGCTTCAAAAAGAACCCAAAAGGGATGCTCTAAATCTCTGATCAGGATGGCTTTTCCTGGCGCTGCTGGCACATGTCCAGCTGCCTCCCTGAAGGTCTTCGCCGACGAACGGACAGGACTTGTAACGGCTGTTCAGTCCGCTCGGCGTTCCTTTTCCCTCCCTCTTTCTCTCTCTCAATCTCTGCTATTCTTTTCTCCCCTTTATTTTACCACCTCTCGCGAAATTGGAGCATTGTCACGTCAGTCTCCACGCACGGGAGACACTGGAGATTAACTGAGTCAAATCACTCAGGAGGACAGAAAGGGAGATAGATTTCCGAAGAAATAAGGACGAGAACGATCGAGACCTGGACCTTACCTCAACTGGGGCGCGCCATCAGCTGATTTAGCCGTTCTCTTCCGGGTTCTCTCTCGCAAAGACCAAAGAAAGACCCATACCGGCAGACCCATCCACTGCTTGCTTGTGCTGTGCCTCAGTCCTGCGCTGGCCCTGGAACCTTCCTCCTGCCTCGGGCTTTCCGCCGGTCTTTTCATTATTGCTTTGATTATCCTCCGTGGTTAGTGTTATTTTCCTTTGATTCGTCATTTTCCGTTTCCCTTTATTTCTCTCTCCCCGTTGGTTCTGGTATGTCTTTCTACCTTCCACGTTGTCGTCCCTGTCCCCATTCTTACACCGCGGCTCTGCCAACCTTGGTGTCAAGTCTACCTCCATCCAGGTGACATGACGGCAACGGCGTGGCGGGCTTGCGGCATATCCTCACTACCTTATCTTGCGATGCATCGCATCCCCCGCTGCGTTGGTCGCGTCCCAATTGCGATAAGACCTCAATGTGCGGCAATACCAAATTTTGCTAACCTGAACGCGGTCTGTCTCAGGTTTCCGTCTAAGCATGCTGCCGTGACCGACTCATTATCCACTCGGTTGCCATCCTCGTTTGTTGAGCGCCATCTCGAAGGGTGAACCTTCTATACAAGTGACGCGTTCTGTTTCTTTCAGGACGATAATCGCGACTACGGATCGTGCCAATATCCGATCATGCCGTCCCCGGAGCTTTCTCAATCGGGGCAACTCCCCGGCGACTTCCAGCCGGACAGTATTCAGAATGGCTCCGTTCTACCAATGACAACTGGGAATCACAATGGCGAAGCTGCTTCCGGATCTGCTACGGAACAGGGGCCGAACGGGTCAAATGCGATCGCAGAAGGAAAGCACAATGCGAAAGCCGTTCTCGCAGCCTCGGGCGTGTCTTTAACACCCGCTGGCTCCAGTCATGACGCGTCCAACGGCAATCCGTCTACCAGCTCCCAGTCAAACAATGCCAATGGCTCAGCAGCCAGCAAGAAACGATCGCATGGCGGCTCCGCCATTCATTCTTCCTCTCCGACAGAAGGACTAGCCGTGCGTGTCCGTGAAACCCCAAAAGATAAGGTCCTAGCGGAACAGTATGTGAACCGGGAGTTCCAGCATTCCGCTTTGACGGCGTACCACAATCAGAATCAAGAGATACTAAGTCAGAAACGCGCCGAACGGGACTTTTATCTGACTCTACGACGGGAGAACCATATGAACCCAGCCGCACTGTATGGTGTCGGCTACGAGGGGTTTGGGAATGCTCGTACAGATCTGCGAGGTCAACATCCCCAGCTATTGTACCCCTCCAACCGGCGGCGACCAGGTAACCGGAGGACTAGGGAGCTACGGGTTTCACGGAAAGATTTGAAGACGCAAAGTGAACAGATCGAAGACCTTGTGCCCATTCGGCTGGACATCGACTGGGAGAAGATCAAGATCCGAGATACGTTCACCTGGAACCTTCATGATCGGGTGGTATCTCCCGATCTATTCGCCGAAAAGCTAGTGGAGGACCTGGGCCTCCCTCTTGAATCGTGCGCCCCCCTCGTGCGGATGGTTTCGCAAAGTATCCAGGAGCAGATCTGCGATTACTATCCTCAAATATATATGGAAGAAGAGCCTCTCGATCCTCATCTGCCATACAATGCTTACAAGAACGATGAGATGCGCATCCTTGTTAAGCTAAATATCACCATTGGCCAGCATACTTTGATTGATCAGTTTGAATGGGATATTAACGACCCCTCCAACTGCCCTGAAGAATTCGCTGCGCGTATGACGGATGACCTTTCTCTATCAGGAGAATTCACAACAGCAATTGCGCACTCCATCCGCGAACAGTCACAGCTATTCACAAAATCACTCTATATCCTCTCCCATCCATTCGACGGACGTCCTATCGATGATCCCGATCTTAAGTCCGCTTTCCTCCCTACTCCCCTCGCATCATCCTTCAGGCCATTCCAGGCAGCGAAGGAATTTACACCTTATCTATATGAATTGAACGAAGCAGAATTAGAACGCACGGAAGTTTCAATATCCCGAGATCAACGGAGGCAGAAGCGCTCCGTTAACCGTCGCGGTGGACCCGCCCTACCCGACCTGAAAGACCGTCAAAGGACTATCCGTACGATGATTGTATCTTCCGTCATCCCTAATTCGGCTGCGTCTATTGATGAGAGTAACGTCTTCAAGCGATCTGGGTCGACTCGTGCCAGGCGCGCTGCTGTCGGGTTGCGGGACACTGGTGACGATTCTGATGAATCAGACAGCGATGAATCTTCAATCACAGGCTCCCCCGCTATCGGTCCTCATCTGGCCCAAGGCACTGCGCGCACAAGAGGCATGCGAGGGGCTGCCAGTGCTGCTCACGCTGCTCTGCGTGCGAACCTTGGTCAGTCTGCCACTCCGGAGCCTCACCATGAGGGAAGAGCATCTGCTAGGAGACGGGACTATCGCGAAGAGAGCATCGAAGAGCCAGAAAAACTAATTGTGAAGCTTAAGATCCCTCGTGAGAAGTTCCGTCAGCTTCTTACCCACGGACCACAGTCAATACCGAGTCTCTCAGCGACTCCGGCCCCTCAGCCACCATCGCATCAAGGCACGCCTCAAATTAGCACTCCGACCCCAAGCAACATGGCTCCACCTTCACTCACCCAGCCTCAAGCCCGTGTTCCAAGTGTCGGTACACCCACGCAACGGACCGTCCCCGCGCAACAAATTGGAGCCATAGATGCAACCCACCCCCCTCAGCCGGGTGTCCCAGGGGTGAGTGATAGATAACTCATGACAATTCTTTTGTTGATTCGCCTCAAGTGGACCGGCTTATCCGGCTATGGTGGGTGTATCAATCACGGTTCCCTGCTGACTTGAACTTCTCTTAGCCCCCGCCTCCAAGTTGGCTTGCGGCGGGACTCGCGCGACTAAAACGCTCGTATCCAAATGACTCCTTTGAAGGCGTAATGCGCTACACTGCTGTCGATACAGAGACAATGCTACCAGTAGCCAATACCAATACCGAGTCAGGCCACAAACTAAAATATCAATACCTCCCACGCATCCGGTGCCATGACTGCCCAGGCAAACTGTATACCCCGGGGCCAGGCACAACAGTTGATAATTTCGAGGTCCATCTTCGAAACCGACAACACAAAGAGCGTGTTGAAGAGAGGATTGCCAGGACCGGGGGTGCAGGAGCCAACAATACATCTTAGTCATGAGCTCAATGATGAAGCGCTTTCATCTTTCTATATCTTCCTCCATTTTTTCTATCTTCTTTTCTACATCAATGTATACTTTTCAAAGATCTTTCTTTTTAACTTTTTCCCCCTCTTCATGTGTGCGTACCACTGGAAACAGAATTCGCGGCTTTATGTATATGGTTTGAGCGATTGGACTTGAAGCCGTATCTTTTTTTTTCCGTCCTGAAATTATGTGTGATACTCTGGTGAGCTTGGATCTGGTGCTGTCTTTCTCCATTGTCATGGTCGGCGTAAATACAGCGTTGTTCGAGACTCGGGGCATTAAAGTCATTATACGGTGCTCTCTATCTTCATTGTTCATGGGACCTGGCCTATTCACTCAATACAAATAAATAATGCATGTCACCTGATGATGACATTCAAGTCCTAGTCACATATCTATAGCTATTAGTTTTGGGCGACTAAGATTATGTGTACTACCGTGGCCTCAATTCGCGCTGTACATGTATTGGAGCACCGGGTACATACATACATACGAGTGTAGCTAAAACAAAACCGGATAAAAGAGCAAAAGGCAAACACGCAGAAAAAGTGACATTTGGAACGGGCGTTATCCTAGCAATTTTAAGGAAACAAGAGGGAAAGCAATGAAATAGCGTAGGAAATGGGTATACATTTCAGTTCGACTCAACGGGTAAAATAACTGACACTTACTGACGGACTCGTTCATTGGTGAGAAAACGGAGATAACATAAAATAGCATAGCATAGCACAACAGGCAAGAAAAGCATCCCGTCAAGGAATGGTTAACGTGGACATATGAAGTGGGAGTTTTGGATTGATTCGAGGAATCATGTAGGTTACGCAGCCAGACAGGCTGGCAGGCCTGATAACAAATGTGGCAAAGATAGAAGAGATAAAGGAAGTATATGATGCTTGATAAGAGATCCACATTGCTAAGTGTGTCCGTCTTTATCCTCTTCGAGAGGAGCGTCGGGATGGCAGGGTTGTTGCCTTTTCGGCACGTGCTTTTTTGGCGCTTGGTGGTGGAGATGATGGGGGGAGTGATGGTGGAGGAGATGACAGGTCGCTGCCGTCGTCGTTTTCGGAATCCTCGACGTGATTGTTCTCGTTTTCTTCGTCACCTTCAGCTTCAACTTCGTCTTCATCTTGATCCCAATCGTCCATTTCGACGTCATCTTCATCGCTGTCGTGATCTGCATAACTGACTCTACGCGAAGTACCTCTGCTGCTGCGTCTGCGGGTAGTAGCAGTGCTGGTTTTTGCGGCTCCTTCATCTGATGACCAGCCATCTTCGTCCTTGTTCTTCCGCTTAGGTGTCCTTGATGTTGCGCCTGAGGACTTCCGGGGTTGTGTAACCTTCTCCTTAACTTTCTTTACTTTCTTGGTTGTTCCAGCTCCACCGGTTGTGTCGGTGGGCTCAGGTTTTCTCTTCTTCGCGACTTGACCTTGGGAACCGCCCTTTGACCTCATTACAGACCGCACAAGCCGATCCAGCAGGTCATCAACGTCTTCCGAGAGGAAGCTTTTCTCGGCTACTTCCTGGGCTTCACGGTGGCTGCTCATTGGGGCAAAGATTGAACTCGGGAGACCCATCTTGCCGGGGTACGTCTGCAGGATATTAGTGCCACCAGCTCCCCCACCGAATTTGCGCTGCTGTGAGTAGATATCGGCGAATCGGCGAATGGTAGATTGAGCCAGGTCGGAAAGTGTGTGTAGACGTGTCGTGATTTCATCGGACTTGGTAATACCATCACGTGTCTGCTTAACACGCTGGGCGATATGGAAAATGAGTGAGAGATTATGTTCATTAGCTACCGCAGAAAGATAGAAAAGAATGTAGCGGCCCAAGTCGGTCAGATCGCGAGCTTTCGTCTCCTCATCCAGGTTTTGCGGGGGGTAGTCGGGATGATAAGCTAGTAGTGACAACAAGCGCGAAAAGATGGATTCCATAACTGGGTCTTTCTTTTTGCCGCCATTTTGAGAAAAGAAGGTCGCACGGGATCGCAACCATGTTAGAGTGCTGTCTTTCAGGCTAGCATTTGGTTCAAACGCGAGCAGGAAAGTGATGATATACCAACGGTGGCTCAAGCGTGAGTTTGGTACCAGCTTCTTTTTGAGTTCATTGATAAACCCAATCCTTACAGGCGCAAGACGATCTTGGGCGACTAGAGCAAGCGCATTGAAGTCTTGAGGCGCAAGCAAATGGTCACAGATACTGTGGGATGCACATAATTTGAGTAACGACTTGGCGGCCAAAAGACGTAGTCGTGACTTTTGCCCTGCTGGTGTGTCTTTTTTCTTTGACAACTCGCCCTCACCGGCCACAAGTTTATTGAGAGTGCTATAAACAGGCTCGGCATGAGCACGGAAATCGTCTTCGCCGTCCGAGCCTTGCTTGGCCCGTAGGCGGTTGACAATAATCTTGAGAGCCCATTCTTTGGCAGCGGTTTCATCATCCACGGTGTCTGACCACGTATACCCGGCTTCCGGTTTCGGAGATCGGTTTGTCAAGAGGATTTGATTGACTGCGATCGAGATGATGGCGTCACTCTCTTCGTCTGCCTCCCTTGGGGCTAAGAGGTTCAGCTGAGATAGCGTAGCTAATTTAGTGAGGAATCGGTCTGTTCCATACTCCCACTTAGAAACACACTTCTGGACCAGGTCCTTAGCGTACATCTCTTTGCGATCTGCGGTGGCCATGAGGATTGAGACAGCATGCTTGGCAGCGCGAGGCGATGGGCTATACAACGCGTAGTTGACAAGGGCCTGGAAAAACTTGCGCTCTTTGGGCAGCTTTGCCGGAAGCTTCTTTGCAAACCCAGAGCAAGCCTTGAGGATTTCCTCAGTTCCAGTGTCCTTACTCGTTCCGGCCGATGGTGCTTGCGATTCGAGATCCTTGCACATCTCTTGAACCTGAGCCTCTAGTACCTCGGGATTCCGGGAAGAGATCTCCCGCAACATTTCATGTGCGGGACTCGCCAATCCATTCTCATCTGTCCGCGAGAGGCTTATAATTGCTGGAATGTGGCTCCGGTTGAAAACAAGGGAACTACAGCGGTACAGAAGGGGTGTCAGAGTCTCAAGTAAAGGAGAGTTGTTAGAGCTTTGCAATCGGCGTGCGAGCTCCCTGATGGCCTTGATGACCGTTCGGTAGTCGCTGACCGCGGCCATTGCAAAGCGAATCAACTGGTAGCTGCGCCGGTCATGTACTTTGGCAAACTTCCAAAGATCTGCGGAAGCTCTTGATGCATCAGGAAAGACCTTTGACAATGTATCAATCACTCGGTTAATTTGAGTTGTGATCCGTTCGTCGTCTTTTTCCATCACACCGCCCTACGTTCACTTGATATCAATATCCGATCATCTATACAAATAGCGAGGCACTTACATTATACTCCTCGCAGGCCTGAAGATAGACTGTAACAGCTGTCCTCATTTGTGGTTGCCTGGCCTGCATTGCAAAGAAAACCTTCTTTGCCTTGTCGTCCAATCCACTAATTAGGGTTAAGATGCGACGCACACGAATCTTGTCAACGTCTGTCTCATTATCGCCCTCTGACGTCTGTGAGTCTTTCAGTTTTTGAGACTGCGTCGAGCTGCTCCGCGATAGTTTAGGCTTTATCGGTGGGTAGCTAAGCGGAAGAAGGATCTCAAACAAAACGCGATCGATCAACACATGGATATCGAGGTCATTTGTGTAATAAGCATCGAAGATCTTTGACGGCCCATCTTTGAGCAAGGATACTACTTGCTCGTTATCTTGTTCAATCTCACCTGCCGCAACTGCCCACATCCGGCCCAGGGTTTTCATGGCATGTTCCCGAACCTGTGGCTTTCGGTCTTTGACACGCTCTGCCAAGATAAAAAGTATAGAATCTTGGGATGAAAAGCCACCACTGGCGCCTAACTTGTGAACGATGTGCGACAGGCCAAACGTACCCACCGCGTCGACTGCCGCTACTCGAACCTTCTCATCTGCATCTCGGAGCATAGACGCTAGGTTTTTGATGAGCATCTGCTCCTCACTTTCGGCCAGGCCAGAGCCACCGGCCGACGTTAACAATATCCGACCAACGACGGTGGCCCATGCAGCCCTTACTGAGGCAGACTTATCCAATCGTCGGCTCAAAAAGCCCTCGTAGGTGGAGCTATGCGCCTGCGAGAATGGCTTGGGAGAGAATGGCTGTAAAAGAACGTTTGGCTGGGGGATCGTCTGCGAATAGTCTGACAAGGTTACCGGCGGATAGGCTGCAGGATCCATTGGCGGAGTCGGGGGTGGCCCGGCAACTCCAATTCCAGCCGTAAGGTCACCAATTGTCTGCGTAGCTAGTAGGCGCAAAGATACAGATTCCGCGGAGAGTTCTGCCTCCAGTTGGGGGACCACATTCTGCAACACCTCGGGACAGGCCCTCCAAAGTTCCCTGATCAAACGATGTGCCTTGCTCAGCTCTTTAATATCCTCCCCTTCTTCGTCTGAATCATCAAGATTGGGTCGGCGATGAGAGTTCTTAGACGGACCGTTCGCTCCGGTTGCAGAGGCGTCGATGATGACATTATTGAAATACTGGCTTATATGACTAGTCATTCTCTCCGGACAGGCTTGGCAAATTGCCTTCGCCATGTTATAGGCTGGGGGGTAGTCCTTCAAAAGCAACGTTCCCTGTTTGGCATCGAGCGGAGTATCGGCCTTCTTCCCTCTCCTACTAGGGTTCTCCAGAGCACGTGGATCGATGCGCAGGAATTGGGCGACGATAACATCCACGACATCCGGAGCAAGTACTGGCGTCTCATCAATCACCGTTACAAGCAGGCGGGTCATATCGAATTCAACATTCTTCGCGATGTCCTCGCCTGTGGAACCTTTGGAAGAACCAGAGACAATGTCAAAGCAAGTAGTAAATAATGGAATAATTAAAGCGTCCGGGTGATCGAGGTCTGTCATTAAAACGATACTCTTCACTTCCGCTAGCGAGTTTAACACATAGATATGCTGAGCATTGTACGTGTTAGAGGGATCCCCCAATGCGGGGATAATGGAGGTCACGATGCAGGTAAAAATATCCTTCATAGTTCAGAGCATAGTTAGCATTCAGCATGGCTCAATTGAGTAGACCGTCCTTCACAAGAAGGATCAATACCGCGGCAGCATACCTTAAGTTGATTGCCGGTGAAGGGCGCGTCGGGGGCGCAGAGGCGCAAAACGTCGACAATGCAACAGGCCGTCCAGGCTCTTACACCCTTGTCCTTATGTGCGAGAAGCTGAGCTGTTGCTAGCTCCTGAGAGACTTTCTGGAGAGAATCCTTTTCCACCTCCTCCTGTTCCAGTTTGCGGAGCTCTTGCGCGAGCGTCTGCAAGCGCTGCAGCAGATCCGCAATGGGAATAGCCGATCGCCCAACGCGCCATGAAAGTGGCTCATTGAATCTGAGGCGGCGAAGGCTGCCGGGTGTCTCTTCTGTTTCCACGACCTCCGCCGCAGCGGAGGGGCCTTGACGAGTGCGCGCAGGCATCGTGGAAGCAGCGCGGGGAAGCCGGTGAAGGTGTCAGCTTCAGCGCACCATGCGCTAGGTCGGGAAGGGAGGAGAGGGGGTGGGAGGAACAGGAAATAAGATAAGGGGAGGAGACTCGGAGGAAGAGGCGGGAAGAAGCACTCTGTCAAATGAGGAATTCGCAAGCTAGAACGGAAAAGGACGTTATGATAGGCGGAAGAGGAGGTGGTTGGACAAGCAGCAAGCAAGTCAAGTCAAACCCCGAGGACGATGGATTGATTGTCGGGCGGCTTTTTTTGACCGCCTTCACCCAAGACGCGTCGCGTCAGTCTTTTTTTTTTTTTTTTTTTTTTTTTTTTTTTTTTTTTTTTTTTTTTTTTTTTTTTTTTTTTTTTTTTTTTTTTTTTTTTTTTTTTCTTTCTCTTCTGGGTAACAACTCCACCG